>NC_134703.1:109481504-109759004 GCF_043290135.1 Rhipicephalus microplus | reverse complement strand
TCTAGATATGTGTCCATACTAACACTATTGCCTAGTCTAGTGGCCACCTGAAGCATGGTCTCTAATTGCAGATCGTATCTCTCTACTGCCTGCAATAAATCTGCGCCTTTCCTGGTGTTTTTCCGATATCCCCAACAAGTATGGAGAGCATTGAAGTCTCCTGCGAAGACTAATCTGTCTTTACGGCCCATGTGCCCATAAGTCCACTCAAGCATCTCGAGAAAGTTGACGTGACGCTCTCTTAGAGGGTGGTGTGTATTAAGAATTCACGTTTTTGATTTACTCCTTTTAGTGGTATGGAGCTCAATCAATTGGTGCTCGGTTGGGCGCTCAGATTGATGGTATACACTGCTCACAATACCTTTATGCACCAATGTGGCGATCCTAGAGTATTTTAAGTTCTGGATGGTCTAATAATATCTTACCTTTATGACGCCCTTGCCAATTTCCTGCAATCAAATCACGTCAAGTGGCGTAATTGCAGCGTCCATATATGATTGCAGCGCCACCGCTCGCTTTTGGAACCATATGGCAGTTCCAATGCCATATCTCAACGGAGTCAGTAATGCGAGTGGTATTACTGGCCATGACTAATCACACTCTCGACAACTGTAGAGTCAGACCCTGCCCTAATTTTATTTTACTTGACATCCGGATCACTGCAAGCTCTTTACGCGAGCTTTGCTGTTTATTCAATTGCACATGCACATTAGCCTTGTGGCTCTGAAGCGCCGCATACAATTGTTGCTGAAAGTTTTGCAGACCGTGCATCTGTTACACCAGTTCGCTCATCGTTTTTCCAATACTTTCTAACGTGATGGGCTGAGTCAATGTTTATCTGCGTGATCAGTGTTGACTAACGCGCCCATAGAGTTGTGTAGTTGCATCCTGAGAGCTGCTATTTCTAATTTGAGTTCGCCCAACGACTGCTTTGAATATTGGTTTTTGGAAAGTATTCTCTGATACTCAGGGTGCGATGTTATTGGGGTCTCTTTCGCGCCGTCCTCGCCGCCCTGCTCACCTGCTGCTGGGTCGAGCTCCCGGCCACTCCAGGCGTCCTGGTTAAGGTAGGGGATCGGGACTGAGGACAGGAGTTAGGTTGCGACTTTGGGGCTCGTAGTTCGTGATGTTTCTTCCTTTTCTCCCGTCATCGTGCCTTGCGCCTTTTATTTTCGGCTGGGTCCACCTGGTTTCAAACCTGTGGCCATTCTTCGTTATATTCAGTGTATTCCGATGCATACCACCTTGGGTTTGGAGGCGATAGTAAGGCTCCGTTAGTCGCCCTTTTTTCTGTCGTCCGGTCTGGCAACTTAAGATGCTGCTGCCTTACTGGATGCTTGAAGCGCTGTTTGCATTCTTTGGTTCCAGTCAAGTGTCTCTGTCCACACGTGGAACATACAGGGTTGCAGGAGTGGTCCTGTTGAGGCTCCTTCATACCACAGTTGGGACAAACGGCGATGGTGGTATCGGGCAAACTTCTGTTCTGTGTCCCGTTTGCTTGCAGGCATAGAAGAATTGTATAGTATTCTTGAATGGGAAACAGGGGACCTCGCCGCCCATACAGTACACAAAACTTGGTGTAATGGGGCCAAAAAAAAAACGTGATCACCGCTTTCTTTGTCTTTCCAAGCATTCAGGCTCTTGGGATCTCGACTCCTTGTGTCCGTATGCGTAGATATGCCAGGAGAGTTTCTGGGCTTATGTTGGGAGTCAAACCATGTATGACTCTTTTTCGTGTGTCGTCTCCCACTGCTGCATAGGCATTGACATAATACAATCTTCCGTTGAGAGTGAGGCTTGTGATTTTTCTGGTGATATCAGCCACGTTCTGGTTGGGAGTGGAGATGATGAATATGTTGGATCCTGGCTTTAGCCGGAGCAAAAATTGGCTGACGCTTATTGTACCTCGACACGCGTTCGCAACTGCTTCTGAAATTTGTGGTGCCGTTAGTTCTCTTATAGGTAGTCCTTGAGATGGTCTCACGATTATGATGAATTTTTCCTTAGGGAAAGGTGGTAGCTTCTGCTTGTGTGGTCTTCTTTGCAACGTAGGTTGCGAAAGTGACTTGGATGTAGGACTCATGATGTCATAGTCTCTCTCTGTTGTCGAGAGTTTCTTTCCCGCTTTCGCGAGAGCTTTTTTTGATGAACGGTAAGGACCATCTTCCAGCCTCTATTATCGTCGCGTTCCTTGCCTCTAGATGTACCGTCAGTTCCTTCGTTGTCTTGGTGGGTGATGCCATCACCCGCAACGCTCTCCTGGCATTCCATTTCAGCCTGGTCCAAGGCCGACGTATCAGGCTCTGCCTTCTGGTCTGTCTTTGGACGCATTGTCTCTTTAAGCGGTGTCTTAGTCGCTTTCAACCGGGCATGAGATGCCGCAGGCGTTCTCGTAAGAGCCAACGAAGTTTTCGCCATCAGACGCTACCGCGTCGTCAATGCTTGGCGCGTCTCATGCGTAGGTGTCTTGCCGCCGCTGCATTGCTCAAGCGATCACAGCGGGCATGTCGTCGACCGAAAATAGATTTGAAAACGCTGCTCACCGAGAAAACTTTGTCATCCACGGGTATCCCTGATGTTCCTGAGCACAATGTGACAGCACAGTCCAGGTAAGTCACAAAAAAGTTACATAAAATTAGCAAAACTCGTGGGGCACATGTGAGCGGTGCTTCATTCGTCGGCGCCACCTAGCGGTTTCGCCGGAGAGCTCACAGTCTTCAGCAAAACCAGCTGCTTGGAAGAAAGAGTGCGATTGGAAACTGTACGCAAAACCAGTCACCCTTTTCCTAAATCGCGTTGCATACGGGGTTCATTTTTAATCTGCCTAATATTGATACTGAGACGTCCCCCGTCACACCACCGATTACCAAAGAGAAGAAAGACCACTCAACCCCTTGTCTATCCGTCTCCTCTTAGCTATGTGTCTCAGTCACTTCCCACATACAGGGATTCGTGCTGGGGCCGGGAAGTAAGAGACGCTACGACCTGTTCCTGTTTACTTATTCATTTAATTTATTACTAACTGCAAACATCGTATACCCGCGTACATCAACCACTACACAAAATTATAACACATGATTTAGACACTCGCAACGTTCGGCACAGGGCAGGCACATAAAGAATGTAACTGCAACAATACAAGGGTATGCATATATAATGAAAACACACGACGACACAAATGATGAAGTTATCAATTAATAAAACCGTGCAATGTCTCAACGCGCCGCTTCCCTGCCTGCAAAGCTCGTCTAAATAGGGTGCGTAAAGTTCATCTCACGAATGGTCCGTGTTGTCAGTCGTCATCGTCTTCGTCGTCTTCGTTGTCTCTCTCAGCGATTTCCATCTTAATCTTCTTTCATAACGTCCCGCATCACTCGCATCCTCGTTTCCCATATCTAACTTTCAATCCTCGTCATATCATCTCTGCCTCAGTCATCATCTCATCGACTCTCATTGCTGTCTCTTCACACCGTTATCTTCTTTTTCCATTACGTGTCTCTACCATCTCGAGCTTATCGCATCGCCTCTCTGACTCTCTACTTTTTCTCGTAGTCCCTTTTCGTAGGATCCGAGTCCGCCCTACCGGGGCACTAAACCAATCGCCACTATCGACACATCATATTATCTTGTCAGTCAAAGTGTATCATCTTCGACGGCCACCCCCGCGGCCCACACCAGTAGAAAACACTTTCCCAAACAAAGCCGAGCAAGTAACAATGTACAAACTCAAGCCTCAGAGAGAGAGATGGGCGAGCTGTCCCAAGACACTTGAATTACGGGCGAACAATGGTCCCGATGCTTCCGACAAAGTGCGTCGTCCTTAATGGCCAACGTCCGGAGTTTGCAGTGTTGTGCCAAAATGTTTTCGGCCGAACCGATTTTCCCGGTTTCCGGTGCTTGATGAGCCGATGTCCAGAACGAGTTTCGACGTTTCCATAGAGCTCGGTGTCTCCCGCGAAATTCTCCGTAGCCGCCGCTTCTTCGTCATTCAACGCCGCTGGTGGCCATCCGCGCAGGACGCAGTAATGAGCCCTGGAGCCACGGAGGCTGACGGAAAGTCAGACCGGACCCGACACAGGCGCAGCGGCAGGGTGGCATTCCCCGAACCATAGATGCCATCATTCGTAAGGCTACTAAACGAGCTCTGGATCTCCCGGTGGCCACTTCCAACGCCAAACTGAGGGCGTTGGGTGTGCTCAACTCCTACCAGGAGTTGCGGGAGGCCCACCTTATGAATCAATATACGCGGCTCGTGCAGACGGCTCCCGGGCGCCGCCTGCTAAACCGCTTACATATACAGCACACTTGCACTGCAGAGGAGGCGGAGCGTATTCCGGAACTGTGGCGGCATATGCTCTCGGTCGCTCCACTCCCCAGTAACATGGATAAGCACACGCACGAAAGCAGAAGACAGGCGCGGGCTCGGACGCTTGAGAGGCAACACGGCTCCCGACCTGGTGTATTCTACGTAGATATAGCAGGGCCTTCGCTTACGGGATTTTACACGGCCTCTGTAGTTCACCGGGAAAAGCATGTCAATGGGCTCTCGTTCCAAGCACAAAATCCAGAGCGCGCTGAGGAAGTCGCGATAGCGCTTGCTGCTGCGGACCCCAACTCGAAAGTTATCATCACGGACTCCAGGAAAGCATGTACTCATTACTTGGTAGGAGAGATATCCCCCCTAGCCAGCCAAATTCTAAAACGGGCTCTCGCTGATCCAGCCCCGAAACGCATCGTATGGGCTCCTGGCCATCAGGGCCTACGAGGTAATGAGGCCGCTGACGCGGCCGCCCGAGCGCTTACCCACCGGGCTCCTCACCTTGGCTCTTATGACTCGGAGGCCAATACACCGCTGCTGCGGTTCAAAGAAATTCTCACCTATTATCGTGACACTCACCGCCTTTACCCGGCTCCTGCAAAGGGGCTGAGTAAGGCGGAAGAGCGAACTCTAAGGCGCCTGCAGACAGGTACTCTACTCTGTCCTGCAATCCTAAAGCATTTCGATGCGAACACAGATGGGCGGTGCCCACACTGTGGGGAGACGTGTGATATCTTCCACATGGTGTGGGCATGTCCGAAAAATTCCCACCTACCCCCTTCCCCTACCCCTTCCCGAGAGGCATGGGAGACTGCCCTCCTCAACTGCTCATCACTAGAGTCTCAACGGGCTCTGGTGAGACGGGCGCGAGTAGGGGCCTCGTCATGCGGTGTCCCGGACTAAGGACGCCGACCATGTAGCAGGGTCATGCTTTGGCCCCGTACCTCTCTTTTTTTATATAATAAATGTTTTTCATCATCATCATCATCCCCGAACCAACAAAAGGCGCTCTGCTGCTCCCCCATGCCACAAATCTGAAGGGTGCGCGCGGATTATTGCCACCGTACACTGTCACACTGTCTGTAGACAACAAGGCGCCGCCCGGTCCTCATGTTTGCGCGGGCGGGACCCACGAGAACAGTAGAAATAATCCTTCCAAGTACTCCACTCCGGAATGCCCATTCGTAACATCAAAGGTTTTCTTTTCCTTTTTTATGCGTGGGTTTAAGAAACGAGCGAAAACATCTTGAAAGGATCGGGGTTCAGTCCGTGTTTGCGGGGACGTCACAATACGATAATGCTGAATATAACGTAGCGTAACCCCACTCCCGTTGCTGTCTACGGAGGTAGTCGCTCATTGCGGTTTGCCTGCGTAAAAGACGCGTTCGTGTGTATTGTCCTGTTGACTGAAAAAAAGAGCGTTCTTGGGCGACTGAAGAACGCGTTCCACCAACTTTAACTTACGAACGTCAGACGTCACTCATAACTGACCGGTATCAAGATTACTGCGTCTTGTCGCTGCTTTTGCGTTCCTTAAAAAATAACGTGTGACTCCAGCACGTTCTCGCGTTCCTAAAAGAAGGAAAACAATGATGCGGACTAAGTATGCACTGCAATTTAGGGAATTATTTTTTCGACATTGCGTTGTTGCAATTGCCCAGTACCTGCTCGGGCGTATCTTTCTTTTTTCTCAAATAAATCGCAATGCTCGAAGAAGGTTCTTGCTTTTAACGATTCATCGCATGGTGGTCGTGCGAAAAAGTTCATGTTGGATGCGTTTGCATTTTACTTGGTGTAGTAGTAAAACAGACTACTTGGCATAGTAACATAAGTTCAGACGCTCCGCCCATGTAGCTTTGGCTGTGCTGCCAAAGATATTTGTCACCGAATATAGTCCACATGAAGCCCTATCAAGACACATCGTCGGAAAACGCGCGAGAGTGCACATGCATCCTTTCACGTTCTCAAGCATCGGGACGATGCATCTGAGGAGGGTGATAGTGTCGCGACAGGGTGGCAACATTCAAGTAGTCCGCTGCGACCATCGTGGCACGAGCACCAGGCCAGGCCCTGCTGGCATGCGTCACGTGCTCCTGTGCTCTGGCTACGAAAAAGAGGAAGACAGTTGGATCTGAAGAATTCTACTACTCGGACTTCAACGACCATAGCCATTAGACTCGTGGGCACAAGTTTGCTATAATAAACACGCTTGTTTTAGTAGACTGTCTGCTTCCGCATCGCTACAGCATCTTCAGCAGTCCCCGTTTTTGCTCTGCGCTATCTGGTTTTCGGTGTTGTTGTTTTTTTCTTCTACTTTTTGGCGTCTAAATTGCCCGAGAGCAGGTGACGCGTGTCCACGTGCTCCAGCGCGAGCGAGCTGAGCGAGCTGCCATTCTAATTTGTGAATCGTTCGGAAAAACAAGTTCGTGAAAGAACGCGTGCTGTGTTCCCACCTGCCTCGTAAAACCTCTCCTCAGCGGTTTCCGAGTGCGTCTTCTGGATGGCCACACAAGACCGAACAGGACCGGGCGCGATTCGACGCTCTACAACTGGTGACTACCGCCGAGGCCACGTTGTCGTACCACCAACATTACTTCGCACGGCAGCACTGCGGCCTCCGGTGGAGACCATGGTACGCTGCTTCCGCGGCCAGTACTCCCATTCCATTCTTACTGCACTTGCAACTACAGCTGAGCCTGTTCAGAAACACGACATGTTACCTTCAAAGCTACCAAGATTCCGCTACAGGATCGAGTGTGAAGCGGCCTGGGACGAGCAGCTGGTGACACTCTGTCTCCCAACGCACTGCGCTTAACTGCTACTGCTCCAGGATCGTCTGGCGGCATCTTGGCGTGCCTTTTGACGTTAATTCCTCGTGCAGTGTGACCTCGCTCGAGGAGTTGTTCCTTTGCGTAGGTAACATGGACCACGGAATCATGCAGCAACGTCACCCCTCAAATACGCCAGCCTGGCTGGAGCAGCAAAATCCCGGTGCATCTGTGTATTTTTGCGCTTAGTGAATGAACCTGTCGTGTACGGTGGCCAGGGAATGGCAACATCCACTCTTTGTTATATAATGTGGGATAAATAAACGCTTATTGACGCTATGTGTTGGGTTCCAGTTTTTTTGATGAGTAATAATCGCCGATTCAGTCAAATACCATCAAACACTGGGATCATCTTCGAGATATGTAGTTTATGCACTTTACGCCGCAATGATGAGCCAAAACATTCTCTTCGTGAAGGTGTTTAGGTTCGACTACTCATGACCTACGAAACCTACGTCTTCTAAGTGTTTAGCGGTTACTTTTGTCCTTGAATACTACGCCAGTTTTAAAGCTGGTCTCTTTGATTGCTTTCATTGAATATTTATTTACCTCTTAAATGAAATTTCCCGATAATACTATATGAATATGAAAGACACCATAATGAAGGGCTACAAGAATTTCTACCACCTGGGGGTGTTTACGTGCACCTAAATCTAAGCACAATATATATATATGTATATATATATATATATATATATATATATATATATATATATATATATATATATATATATATATATATATATATATATAATGTTACGCACAATCAGGATGATGTAAGAATAATTATTCATTGGAGTTAACTTGTGCCTGAAAAGTAAAGGAAAATGTAGCAGAGTTGATACAGGCGATTCCGCAAAAAAAAATGAATCTCCGAGAAGACCTCGAGCGGTGCACCACTTCTTTCTCGTCAAAATCCCGTGCTGAGGAGGCACGCGCCGTCACTTCCTTGTAAAGGCGATAGTCTTTCTCGGGAACCTTCGCTGGAAAAAAGTTTGGTCGGTCTGTCTGTCTATACAATTGTCTGTTTGTCTGTTCAAACGATACCTCAAACGGGACCAAACAGACAACCCCATCCACAGTGCCCACCAATATGGCTCAAGGTGTAGCGTTCATAGTTGTGCGATTGTCAACTAAATAAGGCAGATCCCACGGACAGTGCGAATCGATGATATGCGAAGCACGAATGAGAAAGGTTGATATGTCACTTTAACATCAGCACAACGTAACGAGGTGGAGGTAGATGATGCCATACATGACTTCCGTGTCAGGATTATCATGTTTGAATGTGTCGCTTACCTTCGTCATCTGTTCACGTTATGTGATACCAAATTTAGTATATGTGGAGCTAGCGAAATGGTCGCGAGCACGCTATAAGCGTGGTATGTTGTCATTTTCTTACATTACATCGGTGTAAGGATTATATGTTTGCACAAATCATTATTCGTCATCCATTGACGTCACGTAACATCAAATATGGCATATGTGAAGCTAACAAAACCTCCGCGAGCACCTCGTGAAGGGCCCAATATACGCCAATGTAGTGTTGACGCGCGCCCACGGTGGGCACAGTGACGCTACGTTAGCGAAACGCGAGCACTCTATAGTCTGACGCCAGGCGCGACCAGCGCGACCAGCGTCCATCGGCATGGCACGACGGCAACCGGCGCGAAATGCGACATGTTGCATTTCGCACTGATGCGTTACCCAGACAACACTGCTTCTCCTTCTTTACGTCACGAATGGACGTGAGACGCGCTAAAACACGCAGGCTTCAAAGCAACGCAGCGCGGCGCTTGCCTGCGAGTATATGGCAGGACCGACGCCTGGCGTGGCAACGCCGGCGTGACGTGACGAAGTGAACTCCGGTGAGCACGCGCACCGCGTCACGTCGAAATTTATGGGTGATTTGACTGGGGCATGTAGTCATGTTCTCACATGATACGTATCTCATGATTATCATGTTTGCACCAGTCAGGTACTTTTGTCATCCATTGACGTCCCGTAATACCGGATATCGTACATGTGAAGCTAGCGAAACGGCCGGGCATACAAAACATATCTATGTTTCGTATGTCTGCCTTTATACTAGAAGAGGCACACACAAGTACCTCTAAGTACTGTAGCGTTTAACGCACTGCGCTGACAGTGCAACGCGACGCTGAAGGTGTTTCCAACGCTTCACCACGACGGCACGGGTGTGGCACCTGCGCGTCGCTTTGCATACTACACCTTATCACCTCCGTGACTGGCGCGCATTTTTCTCCGCGGTCGTGCATGGCTTCATTTTCGAGGATAACTGCCAGATTGCACTCGTGCCTCACGTGACTAGACGCGCTTGTTCGCCTCCGTTAGACGCTCCAGGCACTCTAACGCAGCGCCTTCAGAATACCATTCACCGATTTCTTGCGCAGAATGTCAAATAAATGATTTGTTCACTCTCTCCAGACGGAAGACTATCATCTTTGGCGACATTTACAGTGTAACATGTAACAGATTCGGGCCAATTTTTTCTTGTCTCATCATCGGGCAGCTGGTCTAATGGGGGGGCGCACAATCTAGCGCGCGTAGTTTGAATACTGCGTCTGTCTTGCTTCATTATCCCTCCTCCATGAACGCATCGTCCCGATGCATAGAAGCAGTGTTGCGTACTGAATGCGTGGACTACAATGGAGAAATAGGTATTATTTAGGATTGGGTGTGTATAATTTGGTGTTCATTGCCTGTCATAGTATGGCTTCATTCTGACCACATGCACGATTTCTGTGCTCCTTCAGCGCCTTGATGAGCTCACTTGTCCTTCCGGTGACATCTCGTTGTTCAAGGAGCTGACGCGACGAAGGACTTGGTAAGGGCCGAAATAGCAGCGCAGAAGCTTTTCGGAGAGGCCAGGCGTCCACACAGGAGTCCAAATCTAAACTCGGTCGCCAAGTACGTAGTCAACTCCGCTCCGCGGAAGGTTGTAACAGTTTGCATAAATGCGTTGTTGATTTATGTGATGTCGCGCCAACTGCCATGCTTTTCGGCTCGCTGAATGAACTCGCTGATGTCAGCCTTGTGTTCTGTATTGTTGCTTACAGGCAGCATCGCATCTAATGGTGTGGTAACTATTCGACCATAGACTAGCTGGAATTGTTGCAGTTTAGTAGTCTCCTGCTCAGCAGTATTATAAACGGAAATGGCGTACGGCAGTATCTTGTCCCACGTACGACCTTCAAGTCAACGTAAATGGACAACATATCAGTTAGAGTTCTGTTGACTAACTCGGTAAGCCCATTCATTTGGGGGGGGGGGGAGCCGTTGTTTTCCTATGACATGTGTGGGTAAGTTTCATAATAGACTGTGTCAGACCGGCTGTGAATGCAGTTCCTCGATCCGTGATAACCACTTTCAGGGCACCATGCCGTAGTACAATGTTAGGGACGAAAAATTCAGCGACTTCTATAGCCGTGCACCTAGTGAGAGAGGCTGTCTCGGCATACCGGGTTAAGTAGTCCGTCGCCACTACTATCCATCGGTGTCCCAATGATGACGTAGGAAATGGACAGAGCAGATCAATTCCTACTTGTTCAAACGGATATTCAGGGGGTTATCTTGGTTCTGTAGGTTTTAATGGAGGCGTTTTGCGTCTTTGGCGATCTCTACAGCATCCTGTACAGCATCCAACAACTTTGGCCATCAGTGCTTGGTGCGGTTGCGAGCCAATGTTCTACTCACTCCGAGGTGTCCTGCTGCTGGGTCGTCGTGGTAGGCATCCAGAATTTTGGGTCGCTAGGCCGAATAAACGACGAGTAGGAATTTCTCCCTGCCGTGCTCGAAGTTTCTCTTGTATAAAAAGTTGTTTCTCATCAGGTACGACGACATTCTCCGGACGAACATTTGAGAAACTCGAATGGGTTGCCCTTCCAGATGCTTGATCAGCTGAAGCAATTTCGCGTCAGACCGTTGATATTCAGTCATATCTGCGGTGCTGATGGCTCCAAGAAACGGAAAGTCGTCTCCCTCTTCCACTGGTGCAGATTCCACTGGTGCGCGTAACAGGCAATCAGTATCACTGTGCTCGCGACCCGACTTGTATACGACTGTCATGGCGTAATCTTGCAACCTGAGGCTCCATCCAACAAGTCGCCCAGACGGGTCATTTTGGACTGCGAGTCAGCACAGTGAGTGATGGTCGTTCCCTGCTCGAAATGGCCAACCTGTAGGTACGGTCGGAGTTTTCGTATGTCCCATATTACCACCAGGCACTCTTTTTCCGACACTGAATAATTCATTTCAGCTCTCGAAATAGTGCGACTAGCATATGCGATCATTCGTTCCTTTCCGTCTTGCAGCTGCACGAGGACGGCGCCAAGTCCCCAAATTGCTTGCATCCGTGTGCATCTCTGTTTCGGCTTCTTCGTGGAAATGTGAGGGGACGAGTTATTTAGGAGTCACTGTCATAGCTCCTTGAACGCGCCTTCGTGCTCGCTTGTCCAGGTGAAAGGCGTGTTTTCTTTCGTCAGTCCGGTTAGTGGTTCCGCAATCTTCAACAAATCTTTAATGAATCTTCAGTAATAGGTACAAAGTCTTAAGAATCGTCCCACAGCCCTCTTATCTATTGGTCTAGAAAACTTTTCTACAGCTGCCGTCTTTTTAGGGTCAGGTAGAATGCCTTCAGAGCTAGTCAAATGACCGAGTAAAAGCACTTCATGAAAACCAAAATGACACTTTTGGGGCTTTATCGTCATTCCTGCTGAACTAATCGTTTCGAGCGCAGTCCGTAGTCGTTCCACGTCTGATCAAAGTGCCAAAAAGCTCACGACGTCATCGAGATAAACAAGGCAGGACTGCCATTATAACCCAGACAGCACAGTGTCCATCATCCGCTGAAACGTGGCGGGTGTGGAACACAGGCCAAATGGGAGTACCTTGAGCTCGTATAACCCATCTGGGGTGACGAAAGCAGGAGACAGCCGGAGAAACTCTATTCTCTGGTGGCAGGAAAATTCCGGCGGCTCACCACGTAGACGCCGGCTGGTGCGCTGATTAACTGGCACGCGCTTAGTTGGTTCGTGGTTCCGGGCTGCTACCTCGAAGTGCATCTGGGTTTGGAATCACTGTGATTACCCACCTCCTCCACCAGAATTGTTACGCACAATCCAGATGGTGTTAGAATAACTATTTATTGGGGCTAACTTGTCGCCAAAAGTAAAGAAAAATGTAGCAGCGTTTCTAAATGGCGATCCGCAAGAGAAATCAATCTTCGAGAAGACCTCGCGCGGTGCACCGCTTCATTCTCGTCAAAATGCCGTGGTGAAGAGGCGCGCGCCGTCACGGCCTTTTCTTGTCTCATCATCGGGCCACTGGTCTCTTGGGGGGCGCACGAACTAGCGCGCGTAGTTTGAATACTGCGTGTGTCTTGCCTCAACACATATATATATATATATATATATATATATATATATATATATATATATATATATATATATATATATATATATATATATATATATATATATATATATACAATGTATAAGTAAAAATTGTGAACGAGCAATAGGTGAGGCATATAGGTAAGATTTATTACATGACGTAACTTTCAAGTCGCGATTTTTTGTTTTTGTGTGTGTGTGTGTGTCCTTGCTGCATTGTGAAAAGGGGGTCACCTGTACTCATGATGTTTTCGGAGGCGCGCTGAGCTAGCCGTTGTTCCAAGTATCATATATCGAAGCTTTCTGGAGGAATGCATTCGTAGGGGACGCGCACACCTTGCACGACAACTTAAGCAATCCAGGAGCACCTGAGTGGAATGTAAAAGAATCAAACTGTGCCATATAGACCCTTCGTGACCTACTCATTCTTTTCCTAAAGTCTAAAAAATGGGCCTGCAAATTCAAGTAAGCATAGGGATGTGCTGTTTGCCTAGGAAGCACGTCCATTCAATTCCTGCAGTATCGCCGTCAACGACTGCTGCTTTTCCAGAACACATTTGCGATGGCTTCGAATTCGTCAGAATGAAGCAGCAGAAAGCGCGCGCGAGAGACGGCCTAGGAGGGGCAGCGTAGGATTATCTCAGTATCACTTCGCGGTACACATCTTCTGCTCTCGGCAGGCATGGCGTGGTCGCCTGGGTATGCTGGTCTTCGGGTCTTCCTGGCGACATGCCGGGGGTGTCTGCGGGAAGCATGATCCTTCCAAATAACTGTATTGCCGCGAATGTCAGCTGGAACGTGGGGCCATGCCGCAGCAATTCGCTAAAGCTTGTCTTGTTGACTTGGTCTTGGTAAGAGATAATGCTGTAAACTTATTTAAATGCCTCCAGCAGTGTTCAGGGGAGTCAGTCAGGGGGTAGAAGCTGAGCTCTACAATCTACGAATCATACAAAACACTACCGCATGGAATACACGTGCTTCTGCGCCTTGCGCTAATGCACCCTATTTCTTTCTTTCGTGTCCTTGCTGAAAAAAAAATTAATTATAGTGTACACATGTGCATGGTTGTGTCACCACGGGTGCATGTGAACGACTAATGAATGTGTATAATTATGTGGATGAGTGTTCCACGTAGATTACGTGTCATGTTCCCGCCAAAGAACTCGTATGTCAGCTATCCACATGGCATGCCTGCCTAAGTATAGCCATGTATAGTGCTACTAGTAAGCTTAGCATGACTGGCGAGAGCTTGGATACCACCGAAACATATATCTACAGAGAACATTAGCTCCGCTTATAGCTCTAAAGCGCCGCTAGTGCGAACTGCGTGCTTTTGATTAAAGAGCTCACTGCCAGGTGAGAATTTGGCTATTAGCGATTTCACGAAGCTGGTAGGAGGTACCTCTTTTTTTCTGGTCTTTTACTAGTCGAACGATATGCTTCTGCTGAGTTTTTTTCAGCCAAGCCAAAGACACCCAAGAGAGCGTTCATTCGACTGTGCACTTTTCACTCGCTAAGATACACATACAAGGCAGCAATCGCACTCTGCGAACCGTTTGGGACAAAGCTCAACTACATAGTCTGGGCAACTGTTGATGTCTTTGCATCATAATAAGCACAAGCGTTTCCTACGTGAAATAATTTGCATTTATGAAAAAAATTTATTGTACCTCTAATGTTGTTGGCCGGAAAGGCTGTTCTGCCTGCCTATTAACAGTGCCTATTCGCGCTTTGTATGCCTATATTATACAATGTTTATATATGTTACTTTTATTGTGATATATTAATATTTTTTATTTGCGAATTTATTTATTTCTTTATTATCGGAGTAATCATTGCATTAAAGTGCACACAAGTTTGTTTTGTTAGGTTGACAATTTTCATATGTTAACAATGTGGCTGCCACAGCCGCATTTTCATTAGAGGCAGCGTTGCTTGAGGCCTCCATTCGCTGCATCATACCAGTGGTCGAAATTTTCGAAGCTCTCCAATGAGCGCCGCATTTTAAAGTTTTCGTGGTTTTGAGAAGTTAATTCATAGACATTACATTACTGTTACAACACTATTTTCTAACAATGCTTGGGTAATAACTTCAGTTACTGCGCTTATTTCGAGAATGGTTTTGTGCCATTACTCAAGGAATCATCATTGTCGTCATAAAATTCTCATTTATCATCGACTGGCACACCGCTCTCAAATTACTCGTTAGTTACGCTTATCTGATTACTCGTTTCTTGGGCAATCACCCAGAGTAGGTGAGAGCCATGTCTTTCGGCCATCATCATCATATACATCATCATCAAAGAGCTTACGCATATTTCTCTTTTTCTTTTTGGAATGTTCACGGTGCTCGAGGGCAGGTAACACGTGCTCACGAAAACTACCACGAGCGATCGTGAGCGAGCCATCGTCCTTAATCGAGGATCACAAAACGGTCGATAGAAAACGCTCATTCGACAAGACCAGCGGTGGTACCACATTGCACAACTGGTCTTTGGCAATCACCAAGCACCAAGAACAGATGGCCACCCAACATGGACCTGCACCAGGTGGAAGCCACGTTCACGATCGGCGCTCTCTGTCGCGGCTTGCTTGGACAGCGCTACTGCAGCCTTCAAGGGACCTCTTGGAACACCACTGCTGCCAAGGCCAGTACTTCCGTTCGATCCAAGCTGTATTCTGGGCAAGAATTGATTTTCTTCTTGACAACCCTGGGGTGGCTTTTCCCAGCGTGTCGCAAGAACACCGAGCCCGATGTGACCTCGGACGAGCAGCTGGCCGCACTTGCCACCTCAGCAGCCTGCCTGCTGCCAGCAATGAGCGCTGGGAAGGCTGTGCATTGAATTCCTTTTGATGTCCGCATGTGTGCGTGCTGCGTGACCCGATTCGGGGGGTTGTACACAGCGAAGAACACCTGCATGACGGGGCCACGCAGCCACAACTTCACCGACACGACACGCCCGCGAGGCTTCAGTGGTTGAAGCGAGCGCCACTGCACTTCGCGGACATGCAAGTGACCAGTATTCGCGGGCGTGGAACCACCGAATGTATGGGCCATAGTATGGCTTATGATGGTTATTTCGAATAGACGCTGATCAGCGTCATGCGTTGCCTCCTATTTTCCTCACTAAACGCGCCGTGAGACAATAGGTACATTTGACCATAGAAGCATATTTGTCATGCATGTTTAACGCATTTAGTCGAAAGCTGTGTTATGCTGCTTGAAGTTTCCGTTGTACTCTTTACTGGAATTAGCTATAACGCACTGGCGATTTGAGTTAAAGCCCAGATGGCCACCGACACTAGATGTATTCCTAAACGCCAGGAACAAGCTCGCGCTGTAACCAAGCGCTCACACCTATTATATATATTGTAACGCACAGTTCAATGAACACTTTTAATAAACTGACGTAGGCAGGGGGAACATGTGCCCGAGAATAATAACACAGCTAGAACAGAATCTCCTAGCAGTCCCGACGATTCATTTCTGCTTCTTTTTCCACGTTCTTCTTTTTTTCTACATTGGTCGCGCGCAGCTAGGCCACGCAGGCTCGTGTGCCGCAAACCATCCGGAGGGCATAAATATCGGCTAGTGCGAGTAACCTGAAGTCACATTGTATCAATATGTACGGGTGCGTCGCCGCTGTCGTATAAGCCTTCCACCATTTCGGGGTCTTTGGTTCGCAGGTATTTGTTGGTTCTCGTTCGTCCATAAACTGTTGGGGACATGCCAACAGTTTAGTGTTTTTTAGGCAGTGTGGAGGTTTAAAATAATGGAGATCTTATATTTCGAGTTCACAGAATACATAAGAAATTTTAGTGTTTGATCTAATATATACGTTTAATAAAAACAAATAAAACGAAAATAGCTTTCTGTCTTATCGGGCAAACTTTTGTCTCCTTGAGTTTTAGTGAACAAGTAGTGAGTAGTGGTGCTTATGGAGTTACTTTTTTGCATATACCAATTCAGGTCGAGGATAGTTTTTCTGTAGGCCACAGCTGGATGTATCCACCCTGTAGCAATGCACACAAATTAGGGCTAGCTTAAAGAGCTTCGCTGCTAAAGAAACATACAGTAGTGCTACTTGCACTCTTGGCTTTCGTTTTCAGCATTATCGTGGAGCACTGATGTCGAGTATTAAACACGCCGGATGTTCCCTTCATTTTCCTTCAATATAGGTGATAAAAACTGAATAGGATGCTGGGAAGGCACAATGCCGTGCTGGTTCATATACTGCTTGACACTGGCAGCCGAAGAACATTTATACAACATGATGTGTCCACGAGATTCGGTATACTTTCCGCCGGCACAGATGAACTGTCTTTGCAAAAGTTTGGCATTTCCAAAAGTTGCCATTTCTACCTATACTGAGACACGCAAATCAAGCTCCAAAGTCGCTACGATGCACACGAAATCATGTTGGATATTCCAGAAGTGCCAGATATGTAGGGTGAACACGCCAGCAATCGGGCAAGATCTTCTGATGCAGTTGCACGAACGCAAGATGATTGTGTCTGATGAACCACAACTCGGAGATCGACTAACATATTTTGGTGCCGTGAAATTCAGGAGAAGACTGACGTCTTGCACCGAAGATGGACCACCTGCGACGCAGCAGAGGCAAAGTGCGTCCTTCTGTTACTATTTTTTTATTTTCAGTAAGCATCAAATTCAAGGCAAATTTCATTGGTGAATAAGCCACCGATATTTGTCTCTGTAGGTTAGTTCATCAGAGACAACTGTCTTTTTATGTATGATTAACGTGCGTGGGTATCCTCCTTTAGTCAAAAAATTGCGCGCGTGCTGCTCCTCTAGACTGGCCGTGGAGGTGGCTACCTACTACTACGACGACGACTACTACTGCACACATCGCGGACGCACGACGCACGGCTTAACGAGTTCGCCCCTAAACACTAGGAACACAAGGACGCACTTTGAGCACTATCTGAGCAGAAAAGGTTCCCACGTTAAACTCGCTAGGCGCAACCTTCTTGGTTATAGCAAGGTTTAGCGAGGGTTCGGGCGAAGTGCCATGAACTAGTGGCGGTGTTACGCCTAGGAGCAGTGGCGCCTTCGAGACCGTGTTGGCGTCTCGCCTTCGTAACAGCGGTGAAAAGCGGGAACTATACAAGAAGCGCACGCTATAAAAGAGTGCGGCAGTGTCACGTCTCGTTTAGTCCTTGTCTGCCGAGCCGTATGACACCCCTATGACCATGTGTTCAGCATACAGTGGATGAGGTTTTCCTTCAATTTTCACCAGCTGAGTGGGTACTCTTAACATTCTCAGATTTATTAGGAGGTGTGAGAAGACGGTCCCCACAGAGTCCTTTTTCGGCCTAATTTAGGAGGGTCATGTTCAGCGTCCTGATTACCAATGTATGAGTGTCTATCAGTGAGAAATTGCATAGTGTATTTTACGACGTTTTTGCCGCAATGTACTTGTGTAAAGTGTGTAAAAATATTGTAATGGGTCACGTAATCAAGGCCCACTTTTGGTTCAAAGCGAGCACAACTTTGTAATTTTTGGGATGTGCGATCGGGTCGAGGATCTCACAATGGAACTAAAGCAAGACATCCTGTGAGGGCAAGACCCAAAGGTGGTGTCTGCATATGCATTTTCGGTATTCAGAAACTCGAACAATCTGTCGTGCACCATTGTCTCCATTATTTTTCCCACCCAAGAAGATAGATATACAATTAATTAATTATTTTTATGTTTATTATTAATTTATTTGTTTCACTATTAACTTACTGACGAAGTGCAGGTTATACTGCAGTGCACGTGATTTTATTTGTGAAATGATCTCTTTACTACATGGTAAAATTCGGCTACGGCAGCCATGTTGTCGATAGAGTTCAGAATGGTTGAAGCCCGTGTAATTCCATTAGGTGCACGTTAAACCCAGGTGGTGGAAATTTCCGGAGGTTTCTACAGTAGGGCGCTTCTCATAATCCTTTCGTAGTTTTGAGACGTTAAACCCCAATAATAAAATTCTAGTTGCAAATATTTGCTTTAGTAATTGCAATCAAATAATGACTTTATTTAAATCAAAGGTTTGGGTCATTTCTTAAGGAATCATCACCAGTCATCCATCATTCATAATCGAGTGGCACGGAGCTTTCAAATCTTCGTTTTCTTCTCAATTTTTCGCGGTGCACGAGGACAAGTAACCTGCGGTCACGAGGACTTCCACGAGCGATCGTGAGCGAGGCGTCGTTCCAAATCGAGGCTCTCGAAACCGTCGCTAGAAAGCGTTCATTCGACAAGGCCAGTGGTGGTACCACATTGCACGACCTGTCCTTAGACATCACCAAGCATCAAGAGCGGATGGCCACACAATTTGTAACTGCACGGGGTGGATTTCTACGCTCCACAATCCGCGTCCATGATCGGCGACCTGTGCCGTGGCTTGCTGGGACAACGGTACTGCAGCCTTTAATGGACTTCTTGGAGCACCACTGCTGCCAGGGCCAGTACTTCTTTCCGATCCGCACGGCATTCCAGGCAATGATTGATTTTCTTCTTGACAACCATTGGGTAGCTTTTCCCAGTGTGTCACAAGAACACCGAGCGCAAAGTCACCTCGAACGAGCAGCTGGCTGCACTCGGCCGCACAGCGGAATGCCTGCTGCTACTCATGGGTGCTAGGAAGGTGGTGCATTGGAAGTATTCTGAAGTCCGCATGTCTGCGTGCTGCGTGACCCGGTTACAGTAACTCCACACCGTGAAGAACACATACATGATGGAGCCACGCAGCGAAACCGTGACCGACATGACAGACTTGCGTCGTCTCAGTGGTTTAAGCGATCTCCACTGTAATTCACCGACATGCAAGTTGCAGTGAGTTGAGGGCGCGGATCTACGAATTGTACGGACATTAAAATAGCCTATTCAAGTTAATATGAATAAACGCGTATCAGTGTCATGCATTGCTTCTCATTTTCATTACCATGCACGTCGTCGGGCTGCGTACATTGTGACCATAGAAGCGTATTTTTCATGCATGTTTCGCGCGTTTAGTCGGAAGGTGGTTTACACTTTTTGGTGTTCACGTTGTAATTTTTACTGGAAATAGCTATAATGCACTGGTGGTTCGAGTAGGCCCTGACAGCCACAGACGCGAGGTGAATGACAAAACAGAGGCAAACTTGTGCTGTAACCAAGCGCTCGCACCCGTGATATATCTACGGGCATGTCGTCATTGGCGTAAGTCTTTCATCGTTTCGGGGTCTTCGGTTCAGCGCCGTCGCTTTACAGCCATTTGTGGGTTGTTGTTATTCGCCAATTAACTACAGTTCAGACACACTGTGGGCAACTTACCAAGAATTGAGGGTTTTCAGTTAAGTAGTATGAAAGTTTAGAGTCATGAAGACTATATATTATAAATATTACACATGCCTTGATAAATTATTGTACTCAATTGAAATTGATATATCTATTTGAAACCTAAGAAATGTTCTCTGTCTTGTTTGACATAGATGCTGACTTCTCCGTTTTTCTTAGTAGTGGTATTAATTCAAATTATTTGGATTTACAACTAGGATGGTATTCTGGCAGACAACAGAGGCATGCATATATATATATATATATATATATATATATATATATATATATATATATATATTAATGAGGTATAACAGACAGTAATGCCAAGGAATGTACAGGGGAAGTTATTAAAACCAATGGAATGTAAATAAGAAGAAAGAAAGGTCGTAGGTTCGATTCCTGCTCACAGTTGGTAATTTTTTCATCCACTTTTCTTTCTTCTTATTTACATTCCATTGGTTTTATTAACTTCCCCTGTACATTCCTTGGCATTACTGTCTGTTATACCTCATTAATATTGTGTTAAAAACACGGAAAAACGAGCCCTTAGGTATACACTTCTTTCCCTTATATATATATATATATATATATATATATATATATATATATATATATATATATTTCGTAAATAGTGCAATATAGGAAACAAAACAATAAAATATTTATTTATTCCTAACAGTTTCGGCTGGTGGACCAGCCTTCTTCGGAGGATGTAAGTGAAATTATACAAGTTCCCGTAGCAGAGGGTCACCCACACAGTTTAAAGACCCTCCAAAAAAAGACAAGCGGGCTAACGAGGTAGCAACAGACAACAAGAAGCAGAAGAAGGAGAGGAACTAGAAAGGAGCGACACAGAGCCGCTGGAAACGAGCGGGTAATTCTGGCATTGTTACTGGGTATAGGTAAGACGCGCCGCCAGCGGAGGCGACCAAGAAAAACGGAAAAATGTGAAACATGTTGCCGCTTACTCGCATCCCACACATGGATCGAGTTTAAGTTCACGTGGTTCGGCGGCTCGCCACACACACACAAGAAGCATACGACCCGCTCCAGCTTTCGGAAAATTATGGCCACGTTGGAAAGCTAATGTGCCTTCTCCCCCTCCCTCCACCTGCCCGCTTTTGCAGAAAAATGTACAACCAGTCATACTGAAAATAAATGAATGGGTATTCTTGTAAAGGATGAACGAACAAAAACGTAAACAAAAGATATATAAAAATAAATAATACTAAAAAAGTACTCAGAAATGAAAATAAAGTCTAATAGTACTAACACACGCCGTTTGGTTCACGTAGCATCGAATTCGTTTAGTTTCCCTATATTGACCAACTTGCGTGTGCGACTTCACGTATGTATAAATAAATTAATTGAGTAATTCAATTTCTGTGTTTCACGAAACGTCATGGAGACACGTCAGTCGCCCAGGGCTCTCCTTGATTCCTTGGGTAAGTGATCTGAATTTCTTTATAAAGTATGACTCCCGCTGTTCGCGCTCCCGTGTGTGCTGGAAGCCGGATTGTAGGAGTATGGCACATACGCGTTCGAAAGAGTGACCAGGAATATTGATATGTTTGGAGAACGGCAAATTGGGGAGGCCCTTGCGTGTGCCCTGTGGTTGTTGAAACGCAAACGGAACGCGGTTTCCGTGTGTCCAATATATTCCTGTTTGCACACCTCACAGCGAATTTTGTATACCACATTGGCTGAGTCACAGTTAAGGTCGTCTTTAATTTTGTACACATAGTCTGAACAGGAGGCTTCGGCCGTATCTGTGGTCACCATGTGTGTGCACACCCTGCAGCGAGGTTTCCCGCACGGTCTACAGCCCTGATGGTGGTCGGATTTGTGTGTTTTCGCCCTGACCAGTAAGTCTCTCAGGTTTTTGTTTCTTCGTTAAACCACCTTGGGCGGAGTCTGAAAAATGGCAGAGAGGCGACTACTCTGTTTAAGTATGTTGAAGTGGCGGTTTAGTATAGAATTCACCCGAGGGGCGGCGGCGCAGTATGTGATGATTAAATTTGCCCCTGAAGTTATGTCATCTTTATTCCCACCTTTTTTTCCCATTGTTGATTCTCGGTCCAAAGAGCGAGCGCGCTCAATTGCATTGTCAATTATTTTTTCGGGGTACTTTTGACGCAAGAAGGCTGTTCTCAATTCCTGTGCGTGGGTGTGAAATTGCGTGATTTCAGAGCAAATTCTTCTGTATCTGTGGGCTTGAGAGTAAGGAACACCTGTTTTGCAGTGATGGGGGTGACTGCTATGGAAATGCAGATACTGTTGGCGGTCTGTTGGTTTTTTATACAGGGAAGTAGATATGGTGGTGCCACTGAGTGATACAGTGACATCCAGAAAGTGAGCACTCTTCTGCGAATACGTGTGCGTGAATGTTATCGAAGGATGCACGAAGTCGAAACCGGAAATGAATTTGGAAAGATTATGTTCACTATCGGCCCACACGAAGAATATATCATCGAGGAAGCGTCGGTAAAATATAGGTTTGAATGGAGAACTTTCGAGGAAAGGAATCTCCAAAGAGGCCATGAAAATATTTGCGCAATTTGGGGCCATTTTGGTTCCCATGGCAGTTCCGTTTACTTGCAGATAATGGTTTTGGTCGAATTTAAAGTTATTATGTTTAAGTACTAGATTTAGGAGCACCTCTAAAGCGCTTTCGTCGAATTCACTCATCGATTTACTTTTTCCATAGGCGGCGACTGTGGCGGCGATTCCTTCGGTGTGGGGAATGTTTGTGTACAGTGATGAGACATCCATGGTGACCAAATAGCAATCTAGAGGTACCAAAAGTTTTGAGACTTCTCGAAGGAAGTGGCTGGTATCTTTGATGTATGATGGGAATGATTGTGGGATGTGCCTAATCAGAGAGTCAATGAAACTAGAAATTTTTTCAGTAGCAGTACCGTTGCTGGAAACTATGGGTCGGCCAGGATTGTTAGTCTTGTGAATTTTGGGTAGTAAATAGAAACGCCCGGGAGACGATTTGCCAGGTAACATCATTTTAAGCATAGGGTAGGTTATCTTCCCACTTTTATGTAATGATATTAGTGAGGTCCTAATAGTACTTTCATACTCCTCTGTCGGATCACAAGGAAGTTGTTTATAGAAATTTTCATCTGCCAGTTGGCGAAGCCCTTCTTTGATGTAGTCAGTCCTGTCGAGTACAACCACAGCACCACCCTTATCAGCTGGTTTAATAACGATGCTCTGGCTGTCACTTAAACTGCGCAAAGCCTCCCGCTCCTCTTTGGACAGATTGTTGCGAATGGGTCGGCTCTTTTCATATTCCCTGATTATATCCCCCTGGACGGCTGAAATGTACATGTCTAGATATTTGTCTCGTTGTTCACCTGGAGTCCAAGATTTATCTGAAAATTGATTTTGTTGCGTGCTGCTTCGATCATGAAAATATTCTTTTAGACGCATGGTTTTGGCAAAGTTGTCCAAATCTTGGTAAAGTTTAAACTCATCAATTTTGCCAGAGGCGGGGCAGAAGGTTAGATCTTTTGATAGCAGCTTTGTTTGCGCAGGCGTCAAAGATTTGCCGGAAAGGTTAACCACATTGGTGACATCGGTGCTCTTATGTGGAGATTGATGAGAGGTTACAGGTTGATATGTATACATTGTGGGAGGATTGCTGGCGGAGTATTTTAAAGTCAGCCACGCACCGTCTCGCCTCAATTTCTTGTCCTTCTTGCCCTGAATGGTCAATCTCTTTTTTCCTTCGTATTTGGCCAGCTCCTCTGTTTCTGACTGCGTTAAACTTGACTGTTTTAGTCGCGCCTTTTGTTCCTCTTTAGGTTCCGCGGCCTCGGAACTTAAAGAGGAACAAAGAATACCCATTCATTTATTTTCAGTACAACTGGTTGTACATTTTTCTGCAAAAGAGGGCAGGTGGAGGGAGGGGGAGAAGGCACATTAGCTTTCCAACGTGGCCATGATTTTCCGAAAGCTGGAGCGGGTCGTATGCTTCTTGTGTGTGTGTGGCCAGCCGCCGAACCACGTGAACTTAAACTCGATCCATGTATGGGATGCGAGTAAGCGGCAACATGTTCCACATTTTTCCGTTTTTCTTGGTCGCCTCCGCTGGCGGCGCGTGTTACCTATACCCAGTAACAATGCCAGAATTACCCGCTCGTTTCCGGTGGCTCTCTGTCGCTCCTTTCTAGTTCCTCTCCTTCTTCTGCTTCTTGTTGTCTGTTGCTACCTCGTTCGCCCGCTTGTCCTTTTTTTTGGAGGGTCTTTAAACTGTGAGGGTGACCCTCTGCTACGGGAACTTGTATCATTTCACTTACATCCTCCGAAGAAGGCTGGTCCACCAGCCGAAACTGTTAGGATTAAATAAATATTTTATTGTTTTGTTTTCTATACTGCACTATTCTCGTAGTTTATTACTTTTATTACGGTAGCCGGAAGAAACTCTGATCATCAATTTCATATATATATATATATATATATATATATATTGCCACGCTGTGTTGGTGGCAGAAGACGAGAGCGAAGAAGTGAATGGCAGCTGTGGCTGAGTAAACAGTCCTCCACTTCGAGTTCCTGCCTATCGTTTCCTCTCGCGACAGACTGGTGGAGGTTCTGGGTACTGTACTGCAACGTCTTATGCCTGCTGGTCCTGAACCAGGAGCAACCACCGCCAGTGCACCAGGGTCCGCTGACATCTATTGAAGCAGCCGCCGCCTTCAAGGACTACCACCACAGTACGGCCCCTTGGCAAGTTCCGTGAGGACAATGTTTGCCACATCCGCAACCCAAACTGAGCATGACTCACTCGCTAGCGTACCCTGTGTCATCAACACGCCTCGCACACCCAACCCATTCCATGGTGATGCCAGTGAGGATGTCGAGGACTGGCTTGACCATTTCGACCGGGTCGCTGCCATCAATGACTGGGACAATCGCCGTAAGTTGAAGAACGTGTATATCTCCCTCTTAGACGCGGCAAGTGTGTGTTATGAGAACCACAAAACTTCATTCACAAGTTGGCAGGAATTCCATCGGCAGCTTCGCGAGGCGTTCAGTAACCCCGAACGGAAAGAAAGAGCGGAGCAGGCACTTTCTTTGCGATTTCAAATGCCGAACGAGAGCGTCGCCATGTTTGTCGAAGAAATGTCACGATTGTTTCGACGGGCCGACCCCCACATGCCAGAAGACAAGAAAGTGCGCCTGCTAATGCGAGGCGTGAAGGAGCAACTTTTCGCGGGCCTTGTGCGCAACCCTCCTACGACTGTGTCCGAGTTCATACGTGAGGCCATAATTATGGAGCGCATGCTTCGGCAGCGGGTGTCTCAGTATGAGCGTCAGACTGCCATGTCCGCTGCGTGCTCGCTTGTACCAGGAGGTGATAACAGGGAGGTCCTCACAGAACTCATACGGCAAGTTGTACGCGAAGAACTTCGAAAATTTCATGCAGCGCCCTCTCCCAGTAGCGCTGCTCTTACGGACATCGTTCGAAACGAAATCAGGCAGTTCGTTCACTCCTCACCACCATCGCAAGTCGACCCTCCCACGCTTTCCTACGCGGATTCCCTACGCGCCTCTACGCCGTCGACGGCACATTTTGCTCATCAACCTACTGGGACCCCCAGACGCTTTTTAAGTCCAGCCCATCGCCTGCCTTCTCAGGCAGATTTTCGTCCTGGCCCGCGGAAGTCCACCGTCTGGCGTGCACCCGACAATCGTCCTTTGTGCTACCATTGTGGCGAAGTTGGACACATGTACCGTGACTGTTACTACCGACGAATAGGCCTACGCGGATTCCACCCAGCTGCGCGTTGTCCACGCTATGGTGAGCGCCCACAGGAAATTGCGGATTACTTGGACGGTAGTCATCACGCTCCTGTCCCGCCGCGACGACAGTCACGGTCACCATCACCCCGTCCGTCCACATCAACGCACCGCGCTCGACCCACCTTTGGGTCCCCTGGTGTAAGTGGCGCAAGCCCACGCCGGGGAAACTGAAAACGGCGACCTCCGGTGGTGAGGCCGCTGTCACGCGAACCGACAAATACCCTCCGCCGCTGCCTTACGACGTGCCGTTAAAGCCTGTTTGTGAAACCGCCAACAGAACGTCTGCTGCCATTACCGTTTCTGTCGACTGTTATCCGGTGACTGCGCTTGTTGACACGGGAGCTGATTACTCGGTGATGAGTGCTTCATTGGCCACCCGTCTAAACAAAGTGCTGACAACGTGGGACGGCCCTCAACTAATCACCGCTTGAGGACACCTCGTATCCCCTATAGGAAGGTGCACCGCCAGGCTTGAGATTTGTGCGTCGGCTTTTGTAGCATCATTCCTTGTACTGCCCAATTGTTCTCGGCCGGTCATTTTGGGCATGGATTTTCTGCAAGAGTATGGAGCGATAATTAATCTGCGTGATTTGTTCGTCAGTTTTGCTAGATGTGTTTCTCCAGATTCCGACATCGAGAACGAACATCGTGGCGTGGCCTTACGCGTAGTCGATGTTCGCGTCAGGTTGGCACCTTACAGTAGTATCTTCGTGCTTGTTGAGTGTCCACTGGAGCAGTCAATTACGGGCATCGCCGAAAGTAACCTGACGTTATTTCTTGATCGGGAAGTGGCCATTGCTACAGTCTCGTTCAACTGCGAAATGGCCAGACTACGGTTTTAGTTACGAACTTCGGTGGCGAACACAGGCATTTTGCGAAACGCACAACCATAGCTTACTTGGAGGCTTTAGATGATTTGGACGCCTTCCCTTTGATTACGACGATCTTGACTGAGAACAGCTGCGATACTGACGTGACTAGTCGCCTCAACGTCAATCACCAGTTGGAAGAACCTAAGAAGGCAAGGCTCCTCCGTCTCCTCTCATCCTTTAGTGACTGTTTTGCCACTACTTCAAAAGTAAGGCAGACTCCTCTAATGAAGCACAGAATCATCACTGAGCCCAACGTGCAACCCGTGCGCCAACATTCTTACCGCGTGTCGCAGAAGGAGCAAGATGCTATCCGTCATCAAGTGAAACAAATGCTCGACGACGACGTAATTCAACCATCGACTAGTCCTTGGGCGTCACCAGTTGTTCTGGTTAAAAAGAAAGATGGTTCATTACGATTCTGTGTCGAGTACCGCAAACTGAACAAGATAACGAAAAAAGACGTATATCCTCTTCCTCGTATCGATGACTCCTTGGATCGCCTGCGACATGCCCGTTACTTCTCTTCCATGGATCTCCGTAACGGATATTGGCAGATTGAAGTAGATGAACGGGATCGAGAAAAAACAGAGTTTATTACACCGGACGGTCTCTATGAATTTAAAGTTCTCCCTTTTGGCCTGTGCTCCGCTCCAGCCACGTTTCAACGAATGATGGACACAGTTTTATGTGGCTTGAAGTGGTACTCTTGTTTAGTGTATTTAGACGACGTAGTGGTTTTTTCTACGACTTTTGAACAGCACATTGAGCGGCTTGAGGAGGTTCTTCTGGCTATTCGCACAGCTGGCCTTTCTCTGAAACCGGAAAAGTGTTATTTTGGATATGAGGAACTGAAATTCCTTGGCCACATTGTCAGCAGCAGTGGTGTTCGCCCCGATCCTGACAAGGCTATGGCAGTTGCTTTGTTCCCGATACCGAAAACAAAGCATGATGTACGCCGCTTTCTGGGACTTCGTGCTTATAACCGCCGCTTCGTGCCGAACTTTTCGAAAATCGCCGACCCTTTACAAAAACTCGTCAAGGATGACGTCGCCTTCGTCTGGGGCCCCAAACAATCCGGCGCTTTCCGCGATCTTTAACAACGCTTACAAACGCCACCGATCCTAGGTCACTTCGACACCGAAGCAGACACAGAAGTCCGCACTGACGCGAGCAACCTTGGCCTCGGAGCTATTCTCGTGCAATATCAAGATGGCGTGGAACGCGTCATCGCCTACGCTAGCCGCACGTTGTCATCTGCGGAGAAGAACTATTCGACGACTGAAAAAGAATGTCTGGCGGTTCTATGGGCCATAACGAAATTCAGGCCCTACTTGTACGGACGCCCCTTCCGAATCGTCAGTGACCACCACTCTCTCTGCTGGCTAGCGAATCTGAAAGATCCTTCGGGCCGTCTCGCAAGATGGAGCCTTCGGTTACAAGAATTCGATATAACGATGGTGTACAAGTCTGGTCAGAAATACACCGACGCTGACTGTCTTTCCCGCGCACCCATCGAGATCACTGAAGAAGAAAATGATGACGACTTCAGCTGCCTTGCTATTCTCGCATCATTAAACGTGGCTGAGCAGCAACGCGAAGACTTAGAATTACAACCACTGATCGAATACCTTGAGGGACGTCGCCCACAACCCCCACGTCAGTTCGTTCGTGATTTGTCTTCTTTCCGTCTACGTCAAGGCATCCTCTACAAGCGCAACTTTCATTAAACGAAAACTGTTTACCTCCTCGTCGTTCCTGCTGCTCTCCGCGATGATATTTTGCGCGCTTGTCACGACGAGCCATCGTCAGGGCATCTTGGCTTCGCGCGTACTCTGGCGCGGATCAAAGACAAATACTACTGGCGGTAACTTACGAAAACCGTCCGGCAGTACGTCAAGACACGCACAGCTTGTCAGCGCCGCGAAACTCCAACGACAAAACCAGCCGGTCTGCTTCAGCCTTTGCGACCCCCTCACGCACCTTTTGAAAAGGTCGGGATGGATTTACTCGGCCCATTTCCGAAGTCTACGGCTGGTAACCGCTGGATTGTGGTTGCCACCGACTACTTGACCAGATACTGCGAAACACAAGCCGCCCATCGAGCAACTGCTTCCGAGGTGGCTGACTTTTTCATCAAGAACATCGTTCTCCGCCACGGTGCTCCCGCTGTCGTCATCACAGATCGTGGTACTGCTTTTACGGCACAGTTGCTCCGACAGATCCTGTTGCTGAGCAGCACGACGCACCGAACAGCAACTGCGTACCACCCGCAGACTAACGGGTTAACCGAACGCCTTAACAAAACGATTGCAGATATGCTTTCGATGTATGTCGCCAAGGATCAGAAGAATTGGGATAAAATCCTTCCGTATATAACATTTGCCTACAATACGGCTTTGCAGGAAACCACCGGCTTCGCTCCTTTTCGTCTGATTTACGGCCGCGAAGTCACCACAATGCTTGACACCATGCTGCAACCAACTCTGCCGGACACGATTACCCCGGACGCAGATGTAATTGTTCAGCGTGCCGAAGACGCCCGGCAGCTGGCGCACTTTCGCATTTTATCGCGGCAAAATCAAGATGCTCGCCGATACAACACCCACCACAGAGCAGTAATATACGAACCCGGTGACCTAGTCTGGCTTTGGACTCCTATACGTCAACGGGGACGCTCAGAAAAATTGTTATGTCGGTACTTCGGACCATACCAAGTTCTTCATCGCCTCGGCGAAGTGAACTACGAAGTTGTCCCAGCAGACACATCACACCGTTCTCGCAGACCACACTCCTCGGAGATGGTTCACGTATCCAGGATGAAGCCGTACTATTTGCGTTGACTGCAAGTCAAGAACTTTGTGATGTGGCAATAGCCTTCAAGACAATTGTGCATTACTTTCTTGCTTCTTTATTTTTCATCTCGTCGTTTTATTTTCAAACGAAACAGACATTTCTGACTACCTTTCGTTGTTTTTCGGAGCCGTGGTATTCATGCGATGCTTCTCTTTTTTTTTCTTTGGGGAGAGGGTAATGCCACGCTGTGTTGGTGGCAGAAGACGAGAGCGAAGAAGTGAATGGCAGCTGTGGCTGAGTAAACAGTCCTCCACTTCGAGTTCCTGCCTATCGTTTCCTCTCGCGACAATATATATATATATATATATATATATATATATATATATATGTGTGTGTGTGTGTGTGTGTGTTTGTGTGTGTGTGTGTGAGAGAGAGAGAGAGAGAGAGAGAGATCTAGCAGACAGTAATGCCAAGGAATGTACATGGGAAGTTATTAGAACCAATGGAATGTAAATAAGAAAAAAGAAAAGTGGGTGAAAAAATAACCAGCCGTGAGCAGGAATCTGTTTTGGTGGTGTTGGCGAAACTTTATTACATATATATACCCGCTTTTTGGTGGCAATCGTGCAATTTTATTTCCCAAAAATGGACCTTGGAAAACGCTTAGATGCAGTGTGCTTCTGCCCCGTCGGGTAAGAGAGCCTGAAGCTTTCCGCCTCGTGGCGGGTCTCCTGGCCATCAAGAAGTTGGTCTAGTGAAACACTTCTCAGCATTTTGGTTCACTGTTTTTTTTTCAGCCTAAAGCGTCCAATTCAATTACGGCGATCTGAAGCAGCTTCGCTATTAAAAAACATACATTAACGCTACTTGCAATTTTGTGCAGCACTGATGCCAAGTAATTATTACGTGGGATATGTCCGTCATATTAATTTAACGTATGCGCACAGTTCTAGCACTATTTTTTTATTAAAGAAGAGCGCATGATATCCATAGATTGAAACTCCCACCCCTTATGAACTTGACATATGTTTGTACGTACGTCCTGTTCGGGTTATATGTCTTAAGGTCACAGAATTTCGTATACGATTACAATTACTCTTTCGAACAGCCTCTTAGACTTCTTACCCCTGGGCTTACGGCTACGTTCTGACGTGGTCCAGCAGTACTCTACGCTTACAATTTGTACTTTAGCCCAAGAAGCTTACTTTACAGCGAGTGTATTTTATTCTTTTTTCGACGCCATGAAACGTAATCAGATATTTCGTTATATTTTGTTCTTTCTTTTCTTTGCTTGGTCATATTCTATTCTCCCTACAATTATTTGGTGCGTGATATAGACATCCTGGTGTAGTGGCGCTAAACGAAATTGATGGGAGACTAACACCATGGAAAATGGGACAATTATCTAGCAAACTGTCCACTGCTCATTGATGGCACAATCTGGAAGCAGCAGCAAGGGGAAAGATGAGGGGGCTAATATATTCCCCGAAACTTTTTTACGGGAACAGCTGGTCTCGCAGAAAGTTTGGCATTGCTGTCGGCGTCAGCGTCGGCACCGATGCCAGGCGTCAAAAGATGTGAATAGAGTAATGAGTGGGTATTTTGCAGGTCCCCCCATTACAAAGTGCGCAGTTATATTTATCCCACCACTGTTTTCGCTAACGTGCTGTGCTTGTTTGTGTACAGCGCGACCCGTTCAAGAAGTCGTTCCACGGTGAAGGTCTGCATGCCTATAACGGTTGTTTTGGCAGTGGCATCAATATTGGCAGTGTCCAGGTCTACCCTCCTTGCGAGCACCACTGCTTTAGATCTGCTTATCGATTCTGGCGCTGCTAATCTTATGTCACTATTGGCATCGTTGCGAAAGTGCAAACAACTGTTTATATAAACTTATGCGACTACTTAAAATATGTCAGTGCGTGCAACATTTGTACATATATTAAGCGTGATTTCTTAACGTGTCGCTCAGTAAAAAATTACAACCCCGTCACCTTTCTTCCGCATGCTTTGCGTAACGTCGATTGGCAAGGTACCTGGGATCTGCCAAATTTTTTCATTACAACTCAGGCTGGCATTACAGCTGTTCACACACTAGCCATAGTGTAGGATGTTCGGTATATATTTTACGTTTTATCTCTACACTATCTTCATTTTGTTTCTGTTTCTGCATCTTAATATTCTGTTACACTTTGGCCAAATGACAAGACCGTAGTGGTTGGGGGAGAGTGATGAAAAGATTATAATTGTAGTCAACGTTATTTTATAATTATTCTAACACGATGCCGATGTGTATTTCGTCTTGGTTCATGCTCTCTCACAAAAGTGGGAGGCCGATGAATCAGGGGATACCATTTTTAGAAGGTGTTCCTCACCATGTAAAATATTGGCTCTAAATGACTTCGGCAGGGCAATAGGAGATATTCATTCCATATGGTATTTGAAAGGTATGGCGATATGCTCCCGTTTTCTTCTTTCAGCCGTACATAAACACACGCAGGAGCCTGTAGCACACTTGACTCACTAAGACACAATAAACGGAGACTGTGCTCTGTTAGCCGAGTGGGAAAAATTATTAGTGTACGGCTGTGTTCACCTGTGGACACCTTATGTCGTAACGGACTATCTCGTTTCTGGCTTCCTGCACAAAATTACTGGCATTTTTGTAAAAATTATTTTACGTTTATTTTACGATGTAGGAGGCTTCAATGTTCTACCTGCTTATAGTTGGCACCTACAATGCGCTTTTTAATGCCTAGTACAGTGCTTCAAGAGATAAATAGTTATTTTTCAGTTGATTCTGTATTTATATATTTACACGTCTGTTTGAGTGTTTACCTATTTATTAGTGCAACAGTATAGTAACGATGTTGTAGTTTACAGATTTTTATTTCTATCGTCATTCCTTTCTTTCATCATTTGAAAGTGCGGCTCCCGTGGCCGCATTTTCGATAGAGGCCGGCATTGCTTTCATTAACTCAACGGAGACAGAAACGCTTGAGGCTACGTGCTTCGATTTTGGGGCAGGTTAAAAAATCTCAGGTGCTCACCATTTCAGAAGCTCTTATATATATGGTGTCTCCTATATTCATTTCGTGATTTTAGGTTATGATACCCCAAGAATTGTATTTCCATTACAATATTAGTCATAGACTTTTGCTTCAGTAGTAGCAGTCAGTGCCTTTTTTTAATGGGTAGGTGTCATTTGTTGAGGAATCATCGTCACCACTATCAATAACGCCGTCATCGTCGTCGTTAGAGTCCTTCATCATCGAGTGGCGCAGCGCTTTCGCATCATGAATTTTTAGAGTGCTCGCGCTTCACGAGGGCAGATAACCCGCGCTCACGAGGACTGGCAGGCGCCATCGTGAGCGAGCCATAGTTCCAAATCGAGGATCTCTAAACCGTCGCTAGAAAACGCCCCTTCGACAGGATCAGCTGTGGTACCGCATTCCACAACCGGTGTTCGGCGACCACTAAAACCCAAGAGTGGGTACCCGCCCCACTTGGAAATTCGCCGGGAAGATTTTTTCGCTCCGCGAGCAATGTCCACGGTCGGGGCCTCCTGCCGTGGCTTCCTGGTACAGCAGTCCTGCAGCCTTCAATGAACCTCCTCGAGCACCACTGCTGCCAAGGCCGGTACTTTCTTTCGATCGATGCGGCCTTCCGATATATGACTGATTTTCTTCTTGACAACAATGACATGGCTTCGGAGTTCTCAGCGTGCCACAACAACACCGAGCACGAGGCAACCTCGGAAGAACTGCTCGCAGCGCTCGCCATCTTACCACTGCGCCTACTGTTACTGCGGCCCAGTGAAAGCGCGGCGTCCGGGCGTCCGTGTCTGCGTGCTGCGTGACCCGGTTCGAGGTGTTGTACGCCGCGGAGAACACTTACGTGATGGCGTCACGCGCCGGCAACCTGACCGATACGGCACGCCCGCATGAACTCTGCGGTTGAAGCAAGCGCCGCCGGACTTCGCCGACGTGCAAGTGGCAGAGAATCGCGAACGCATAACAACGAAATATCGTTTCTGGACGACACCTGATCAAGGTGGAACCTTCTCCCCAGTTGCTTCCCTTTCTCATCTTTCTGGTATATAACTTCTTCTCTGAATAAACTGAGTTTCAGTCTGCGCTTCTTTGTCTCTTCTCTTGTGTCTCGTTGGTTTGCGCTTCCAATTATACCATTATGAGTATAACAACGATATGTGCGGATTTTCGTATAGCCCACAAGGCTTATTTTGAATGAATGCTTTTCAGGGTCATCTCTCGACTCTCATTTTTCCTAACAAGTGAGCAGTAAGATTGCGTAAGTTATGATAGAACGAGCATTTTGGACGTTTAGTCGAGAGATGGATCATGCCGCTTTGTGTTTGTGTTGTACCTTTCGCTGGCAATGCTCTTACGCACTTGTGGTGGTAGTTGAACCATAGACAGTCAGTCGAGAGATGGTATATGGGCCGTATGTCACATCCGGGTCGTCTTCTCACTGCGTTCACTTTTTGCCACTTGTTTGGCTAACTGTTGCTTTTTTTTACATTTAGTGCACAAGTCATGTGTATTTTGTCTGGCTCATGTACACTTATTTCATTAATAGTCTTTCAACCGGCCGCACTGAACTCACGCACGTTTTCTGATGACCTCTTAAAATTACCCCTAGCTGAACCAGCTTCTGTGTTAAAAGATACATATAAGATATTTTCGCCCTTGGCTTTCTTGCTTTACATTATACTGCAACAGAGAGCCCAAGTAACGTACACGCGCGATCTGGTCGTCTTTCTCTTTCAATCTACGCGCAAGCATTATAGCGCTGATTTTTTAAATAAGAGTGCACGATAGTCATAAATTGAGCCGAGAATTCCTTATGACCTTTCCACACGTTCGCAGGAACGCCAAATTCTGGTTATTGCGAAAGGTCACTGAACTTTGAACACGATTGTGCAGGCCATTTCAAAAAGCTTCTTTTACTTACTGCATGACGGCTTCTAGGTACATTCATGATTGTACCTGGTGTACCCTCAAATTCAGAGCACGTACTTTCTTCCAAGAAGCTGACTTTATTGCAAGCGTATTCCTGTGTCCAATGGCTGAAATAGTGGTAATTTATGCTCCTTGGTATTTCGTCCTTATTTTGCGAGGTCTTTTAATCGCGGCTGCCAATTATTTTGTTCGACCCTGGACTGCAGAAGGTGCTGCTCTACTTGCCTCACTACCACGTGCCTTTTTTGATTATTTGCAAAGCTTCGCAATAATGAGCCTCTAAGTAACCTTTCCCAATACGAAGAACATTGTGCTTTTTGTCTTAGAAACACAATTTCTGACACAAGAAGTTTGTTCACCCTACATCAGGATGTATTTATAAGTTGAGACCGGGTGTTAAATGCTAATTTTCATCGTCCCTTCCTATTGTGCAACTTTGATTTATGACCATTCATTAGAGGTTGGAAAGGGCTTTTATAGTGCCTTTGTATAGCCTAGTTTCGCCTATTTTCACCGTTCGTGCCTAAACTACTGTAAGTGCCTAAATAAGCCTATTTTCAAGATTGGTAGCTAACATATTACTATCCGAGCTCAAATTCCTTTCTCTAGTGTGGCATAACATTGTTATCGACATCACAGGGCAACAATGACATTTCTGAGTTCAATGAGGTTCAAACGATGTCCTCTAGTTTCTCCGACGTCCTGTAAACAACACCTATCAGCAGTAAAGTGGGACGTGGCGACAACCATATTTCATATCGCTCCCATGGCACGAGCTTCTCGAAGAGGAGAGAACACTCTGTTTCTGATTTCCTTCATGGGAAGACATCTCAGCGTCTGCAGGGTAATGTGGAGAGAGGAGTAATGATTGGTGAAGGAGAAAAAAAGGGCGTTCATGGCCGAGTACCGATTGACTGTAAAACATTTATTTATAGATTGACGCGGAGGGCGACAAACACTACGCGAATTCCCTCTTACAAAATCCAATTGGCTTCGACCGTGGCCTTTATTGAGATACTGGGTTTCTGCCATTCCTCAAAGAGTCATCATGACGATCACCATCAACGCTATCATTGTAGTCGTTCATCGAGTGGCACGCCGCTTTCGCATCTTTATTTTTTCTCAACTGTTCACGGTGCACGAGGGCAGGTTACCTGCTCTCACGAAAACTACCACGAGCGATCGGGAACGAGCCGTCGTCCCCAATCGAGGATTTCGAAACCGTCGCTAGAAAACGCTCATTCGACAAGACCAGCGGTGGTACCACATTGCTCAACCAGTACTTGGTGATCACCAACCACCAAGAACGGATGGCCACCCAACTTGGACCCTCACCGGGTGGAAGCCACGTTCATGATCGGTGCCCTTTGCTGCGGCTTGCTGGGCCAGTGGGACAGAAGCCTTCGATGAACCTCCTGGAGCACCACTGCTGCCAGGGCCAGTACTTCCATTCTATCTGAGCTGTATTCCGGGCAAGAATTGACTTTCTTCTTGACAACAGTGGGGTGGCTTTTCCCAACGTGTCGCAAGAACACCGAGCCTGATGTGACCTCGATCGAGCAGCTGGTTGCACTCGCCACCTAAGAAGCATGACTGCTGCTAGTAATGAGCGCTGGGAGGGTAGGCCCATGATTTCCTTCTGTTATCCGCATGTCTGCGTGCTGCGTGACCCAATTCAAGGGGTTGAACACAGCAAAGAACACCTGCATGTTGTGGCCCCGCAGCCATAACCTCACTAATGTTACCTGCCCGCGAGGTTTCAGTGGTTCAAGTGAGTGCCGCTGCACTTCGTGGACATGCCAGTGACAATGAATTGCGGCCATCGAATCACCCGATCGATGGACGATTGTATAGCCTATACGGGTTATTTCGAATAAACGCCTATCAGCGTCATGCCTTGAATGTCATTTTGCTCAGCAATAGCGCCATGAGACTGGCAACATTTTGACCATAGAAACATTTTTGTCATGCATGTTTCATGCATTTAGTCGAAAGCCGTGTTACGCTGGTTTGACGTTTGCCTTATCCTTTTTATTCGAAATAGCTATAACGCACTGGCGGGTCGAGTTAAAGCCCAGACAGCCACCAATATGAGATGTATTCCCAAACGCCAGAAACAAGTCCGCGGTGTAACCAATCGCACGCACCCATGACATATATGTACGGACGCGTCGTCGTTGGCGTATAAGCCGTGCATCGTTTATCGGGGTTTTCGGTTCGCCGCCTTCGCTTCGCACTCAATTGTTTGTTCTTGTTTCTCTAATAACTGTAGGGCACACCCACTGTCGGCGACTTACCCTGAATAGAGTGTTTTTTAATAGGCAGTAAGAAAGTTTAAAATGACTGAGGTCGTATATTTAAATATCACAGAGGAGATAAGAAATTATTTATTTAGTTATTTATTTATTTCCGAAGTACTGTCAGCCTCACACATGAGGTCTTAGACAGCGGTGGGTGATACAAAAAAGAAAACAAATATGAAGATACAAAAGGAAAGGAAACACGTCACGCAGAGCTACACTATTAAGAACTAATGCATCAAAGTAAAAAGCCAGTACTTACACAATTGTAGTGGTTTACGCGTACACGTACAGAAAAAAGAAAAAACGAAAACACAAAAAATATGACAACAAATATTTGTTAATACACAACTACAAAACAAACATCATATAATGGTTCAAAAATCGGTAACATTTCGAAAATACAACCCATTGATAGGAAAAAAAGTGATAGAAAGTGGAACATAAATGGAAGTCTCTTCAGGATGCTCGTTGGAATGATAGGGGGCGAAGCGCAAAGAAATACCAAAGTTAAGTGGGTTGCTGGTGTTTAAGTTTCCAAATGAACGACTGAACGGTTTCGCAGTTCACAAGATCGGCAGAAAGAGCATTCCAATCAGTGACAGTGCGCGGAAAAAATGAGTGTTTAAAGGCTTTTGTTTTACAGGAATATTCCTTCAGTTTTTTTGTATGTTCCGAATGGGTTGATCGGCGGAGAACCTATTGAATTATAGTATTCAATATAATTTATACGTCTAATAAAACAAATATATCAAAACTAGCTCTCAGTATTTTCGGGCTATTTATTGTCTTCTTGAATTTTAGTAAACAAGCATTGAGTAGTGAGGCTTATCGAGTTTTTCTTTTCTGGATATACCCATTTAGGTCGAGGATACTTTTACAGTAGGCCACAGGGGCACATACTCAGTTTCTGGTAATGCCCTCAAATGAGGGAGCTCAAACAGCTTCGCTGCTAAAGAAACATACAGTAATGCTACTCTCACTCTTTGCCTTCATGCTCGGCATTATCGGGGAGCACTGATGTCAAGTATTAGACACGCCGGATGTGCCCATCATTTTCCTTCGATGTAGGCACGCAGTTATAGCACTTATTCTTTAAAGGAAAAGTTCATACAAAACGAAGAACTCTATTTGATGATCCGAAAATGTACCACTTTTAGGGTGACACCCTGGGCTGCTTTCACGTGGGGACAGTTAAACTGGCCAAACCGCCGAATCGAAGGCTCTTCTGGTATTCATAAACTGTAGATCCGACTCTTCTTGAACTTGCCTTATGTTTATAGTTAACCAGTTCTGGTCGCCTCTAATGGTCACGGAACTTCGTATACGATTTCGCCTACTATTTTGAACATCCTCCTGGACTTCTTGCACCTGGGCGTACATTTTTAATCTCAAAGCGGCACCAAGGGGAAGTTGAGGGGGTTGTTATACTCCCAGAAATGTTTTACGCGAAAAGCTCGTTGCACAGACATTTACTTATTGGTGACGGAATCAATGCGTCCGTAGTTGCTTTAAATTTAAGATTATAATCTTTTCTGTGACCAAATAATCAGAGAAAGACGCAAACAATTTAAACAACAGAAAAGCACGCAGTCATATTTAATTGCAGTCAAAAGCCGAACCATCAACAAATTAAGGAGGTGCGTAGGTTCGCGTGTTGACCATTTGGCGCCTATTGGACCCTTCGACGATTTGTAAAACGATTAATTGGGGCACTGTGAGCACTTAACATCTGAGCTTGCAATAGGCATTCAATGTACTTTGAAACTGCCAATGCTACGCGTGCCATTGATCATTTCTTTGCGGTGAGCTTGAAGCTTGCTCCGACAAGAGGGACAGCCTGGCAGCTCAGAAGGCACTGCGCACACGGCCCGATTACGCTATCGCGATCTATTTTTGAAGGCGAATCTTTACGTCCTCAAACTTTTCCATGCTTTAACTTTTTGGGTGACATGAAAGCATTTACACGCCTCAAAATCGACCACCAGTTGCCAAAGTGAGTTGCTGTACACACGAACACCCCCAGAAACAAAATTCTTAGGTACGGCCTTCTAAAAATGCATGGCCAAGCTATCTTTTGCACAAGACATTATACAGCCGAAGTCATCCTGATAATTATGTTTCTCTTGGACTGATTTATTTCGCCACCATCGAAATACTACCGCCAAAACCAGGATCAAAGCCGCAATCCTTGGGTGAGTAGCCGAGAACTGTAGCTACTAGTCCGCCGAGACACATTGTTCTAATATTTGAATATATGTGACATAACAGAAAGTAATGTGATAAATTACTAATTTTCCCCAAAGCTCGCAGACTGGCAAACTTTATAGACCAGCCCTATGTAAGTATTAGTTCAATTCTGCTTCTTTTGTGATCCTTTTTAATTTTCTATTTTTTGCTGTCATGTCCGCCAAATATTTGTTGTAATACGACTGCGTTTGGTGCCGATTTCACCAATCTCTTTCTTTGTATCTTTCTTTTGTTTTTGTAGCCCATTAAATCTGGCTCATACACGCGATGGGCATTGGCCACACAACAGTCAATAACGTAAATGCCCGAATGAATGAAAGAGAAGCAAAACTAAGCAATCTATGACACAAAAAGAAATTGATTGATATGTGGGGTTTAACGTCCCAAAACCACCACATGACTATTAGAGACGCCGTAGTGGAGTGCTCCGGAAATTTTGACAACCTAGGGTTCTTTAACGAGCACCAAAATCTACACAAAAAAAAGTATGAGTGGTATTGTCAATAAACAATATATAGTTAATTCAAGTGAAAGAAAAAATATTTAATATGATGTTCTATAAATTTTTTTTTAAATTTTTATTTCCACTGTACGCGGGATCTAATAGCAGATCCCGTGTACAGTGGGAATCGATGATATTCAAAGCACAAATGAAAATGTTGATTTGTTGCTTTAAATTCAACGCAATGTTACGGGGCAGACTTAAATTATGCCGTGCATGACGTCCATGTCTTGATCATCATGTTTGGACATGTCATTTACCTTCGCGTCAATCGGCGTCAAGTGACACCCAGATTATTATATGTGGAACTAGCAAAACGACCACGAGCACGCTATGAGCGTAGCATGTCATCATGTTTTATATGAGACGCATGTCATGATTATTATGTTTGGACGTGTCATTACCTTCGTCGTCCACTTGCATCACGTAAAACCAAATTTGGTATATGCAAAGATAATGAAACGACCGCCACCGCACCATGGTCGTGGCGCGTAGTCACGACTTACATGGCATGCATGTCAAGATTTTCCCGTTAGGGTCCGTCACTTATGTTCCCTATGCAGCTATGTCATAACATACCAGTTTAGCAAGATGTCTTGTGAGCAAAGTAACTACAAAAGCATCCAGACCATGAAATGCAAACTGTGACAATCATGACATACATGTCATGATCTTCATGTTATGACAGTGGCAAGTCACTGATGCTTTTCATACAGTCATGATATGCCATACCAAATTTGGTTTTGATACCATCATCGAAACGGCCAGGAAAGCTATGTAAATAGATAGATAGATAGATAGATAGATAGATAGATAGATAGATAGATAGATAGATAGATAGATAGATAGATAGATAGATAGATAGATAGATAGATAGATAGATAGATAGATATGCTCAAAATAACCGAAATTCGCTAAAAAATGCTTCGCATATAAAAAGCAAAGATGTCAATAATATGTTAAAGATTGTTCACATAATTATTAAGAAGCATCACCCAAGTTGGATTTTCGTTGTTTGCTCTTGCTTGTTTTCTGATTTGCAGGTGCTATTTCCCCTTTTTCCTGTCTCGGTAAACAACGATAGCATCGCTTGCATCCAGCAAGCTCACTTCGAAGCTCATAAGCGAGTAAGCGCGTGTTCGTCAGGTGATGTGCATTCATCGAGCAACTACAAACGAAGACAGTGGCTCGTCGTGAAGTATTTTATCTCCTGCGAATGCAATCACCGAGTATTCGTGTGCAAGGGATATCATCAGTGGAAGTGGGACTCTAATCGCTATAGCCGCCTTGAAAGTGACGCTGGAGACCTGATGATGATGATGATGATACCTTTTTTAGTTATGAAAAAAAAGGAAAAAAGGAGGGCAGAATGTCAAGGGTGGTTTCCCCATTCCAGGACCCTAGTGGCCGCTGTAGCTCGATCATCCTGATCCAGGAGACCCCTTTGAATCTTCAGGTCAGGTCAGACGAGGACGGCTTCCCAAGGCTCTCCCAGTAGCGTGAGTATCAGAGGCGACTGAATCTCCATAGACTTGTTCCGGCAGTCCCATGTGACGTTTTGCAACGTCGGTCGTGACTCACACCACGGACATTGGCTTACATATGCATTGAGGTTTATGTGAAGCCACCTTTCCAATGTGGATAGGTGTTGACCTGAATTTGTCTTAGCTGGCGAGCTTCGTCAACTTTAAGCGATTAGTACTGTGGGGCGTACCGCTGTCTTGCATTCCGTTGATTCTCGAGTATATCGCGTGCAGTACATGGTTCGTACTGATTATCGGTGTCATTGTCACTCGGTTGCTCAAATCACGAGCGAAACTGAGCGCCAGCGCTTTACCCGAGATACCCTCATGGCCTGGGCACCAAATTATAGCATAGTCCTGTATCAGCCGATCACCTAGTATTTTCAAGGCGACATTCTGTAGTGCACTACGGAAAAACAATCTGCAGGTTTCCTGGGAATCAGACATGACTAAGCGGAGGCGTTTTCTGCCTCTTTAGTTCGAATAGCTAGCGCAATCGCCGCTGCCTCCTCCGTCGCTGTACAGGTTGTTTTAATTGACGCTGCGACAGTTTTAGCGGTATGCGGCATTGGTTGAACTGCTACTATAACGCAGCTATCGTTTGATCTAGTGGCAACGGTGTATACTACTTTGTCGCTTTCGACAAACTGTCTTTGAAGCTGGCGAGCTCTAGCTTGTCTTCTCCACCCATGGTACAACTTACTCATGTTTCGCGGAATGGGGCAGACGGTTATGTGTTGGCGTGTTTCCCTAACCATGGTAGTAATGTTCTCCCGGCAGTATTGTGGTCAAGTAGGGTATCTCAAGCGAGTCAGGGTTTCTCTGCCTACCTTTGTCAGGCATAGTCGTTCCTTCTGTGAGACATATGTTGCTGCCTCAAGTTCTTCGAAAGTGGCGAGCGCTTCCACTTTGTCATTGGGTGCATTAAGTGGTATACCTAAGGACGCTTTGTATGCTCCCCGTATTATCAAGTCTATCTCTTTTTTTCATTGGTGTGAGCTCCTGATATGGTAGTCCATATGTGACTCCATACGAGACCAAGCATAGAGTTTCTCCTTCGTTACCCCTTTGCCATTTCTCGTTATTCTGTGAATCATTCGAGCGATGTTTTTCAGTGTACACTTCAGCCTTATGATTGTATAGCTTCGTCTTTTGTTGCTTTGCAGCCATAAACCTAATGTTCTCGTCGTTTGTCTCTTCCGCAGCGTTTTATCTCCTATGCTTAGTTGTATGGCTGATTTGTTTCTATACTTTCTGCCATGAACGCGGATAAATTCTGATTTATCTGGTGCACATGTCACGCCATTGTCTTCAGCAAACGCCTGAACGGTGTTGATCGCTTCTTGCAAAGTTGCTCCTTCTTTCCCAGTGAGCCTTTGTTGACCGACAGAGTGATATCATCAGCGTGGAGCTGAATTGGAAGTTAGGGTTTCGCTCCAGCTGCTTTACTAGTCGATTCATCGCTATATTATAGAGGAGTGGTTAAAGGACTGTGCCTTGCAGTGTGCCTCTATTTGGCATTGGAAATTTTTGGGAGCGTATGTTCTGCATGCCAATGGTTGCTGTGCGGTTGGAAAGAAATTATGTGATATAGAAAAATATTCGAGCCCCACAATTCAATGATTGAAGTTCTTCCAGTACAAGTCTATGAGAGATTGTATCAAATGCCTCCATTAAATCCAGCGTTGCGACTACGTTCACGCCTCCAGTGGTTTCATTCTAAATCCCTTCATCTTTTATTCGCAGCAATATATCCTGCGTAGACCAATGCTGTCTGAATCCATACACGTTGTGAGGCAGATAATTCCCTCTTTCTATATATTCAGAAAGCCTGGTGTGCACAACCATCTCAAAAAGCTTGCTTAGGCATGTTGCCAACAATATGGGCCCAAGGTTGTGGAAAATTTTATTCTTTTCGGGTTTTGAAATAAGAAATATCTTGGCCTCCTTCCATTGGCTAGGGATTTCTCCCCCTGCCCAGTTTTTTTCGTTAAAGTATTGGATAATTTTTCCAAGTTGCTTATCGCTCATATTTCTCAACATCGCATTAGTTATTCCATTCTCTCCCGGAGCCGAATGCCTTTTACGCGACAATGCAGCCGCGAAGACCTCTTGCTCACTTATCGCGGAATCTAGGTCCTCATTTTCTAAACCCTTGTATCCTAGATCCTGTTTAGTTTCCCCAGCGCTCCTAGTGTATTTCTCCCGAAGGATTTGCAGCAAAGCGTCATCATCCCATTTGAATTCTCCCGCTTAAGTTCGTAATGTTCTAGTTGTATTAGTTTTTCTGTTCGTGGGTTCTAGCATACTTTTCAACATTGCCCACGTTTTTGTCGTAGAGTGCGTTCCCCTCAGGGAATCACAGAAGGCGACTCAATTACTAGCCTGAAGCTCTCGGGAATATTTATTAGCTTTTACGTGCAATTCTGCGATTCTGGCTTTCAGCTTTCTATTCAATCTCTGCTTTTCCCACCTTTGATGATGCTGCGCCAGCCTTCCCACAAGTGCATGACGTGGGGGTCCACTGCTGGAGTTTTTTTATTTATTTTGATGAGCTTGGTTTGCAAGCTGTATGCCTTCCTCGTATCGTCGACCCAGTCCTCCAGCGATTTTAGCGGCTGCTGTGTCACCAGATACTGCCTGTAGTCCTCCCAATCGGTTATTTTAGCAATCCCATATGACCTTTTGAGCTTTGGAGTAGAAGCAGAAAAACTGATTATGAAGTGATCACTCCCCATATTCGAATCAAGATTTTTCCACGATCCGCTTTTAATATTGTACGTGAATGTTAGATCTAGATATGTGTCCATACTAACATTATTGCCTTGTCTAGAGGCCGCCTGAGGCATGGTCTCTAATTTCAGATCGTATCTCTCTACTGCCTGTAATAAATCTGCGCCTTTCCTGGTGTTTTTCCGGTATCCCCAATAAGTATGGGGAGCATTGAAGTCGCCTGCGAAGACTAATCTGTCTTTACGTCCGATGTGCCCAAAGGTCCACTCAAGCATCCCGAGAAAGTTGACGTGACACTCTCTTGGAGAGTTGTGTGTATTAAGAATTAACGTTTTGGATTTACCCTTTTTGGTGGTATGGAGCTCAATCAGTTGTTGCTTTGTGGGGCACTCAGATTGATGGTATACACTGCTCGCCATACCATTATGCACCAATGTGGCGATCCTAGAGTACTTTAAATTCTGGATAGTCTAATAATCTTTTAATTTTTTTACGCCCTTGCCAATTTCCTGCAAACATATCACGTCAGGTTGCGTAATTGCAGAGTCCATGTGTGATTGCAGCACCGCCGCTCGCTTTTGGAACGAGCGACAAATCTAATGCTATATCTCAACGGAGTCAGTGGTGCGAGTTGTATTACTAGCCATTGCTATTCACACTCTCGACATCTGTAGAGTCAGACCCTGCCCCATTCTTAATTTTACTTGCCATGGGACAATCTGGATCACTGCAAGCTCTTTTACGCGAGCTTTGCTGTTTATTCAGTTGCACATGCACATTACCCTGGTGGCTCCGCAGCTCCGCGTACAATTGTTGCTGAATGTTTTGCAGACCGTGCATCTGTTGCACCACTTAGCTCATCGTTTTTCTAATAATTTCTAACGTGATGGGCTGAGTGGAGGGTTTGTGTGCGTGATTAGTTTTGACTAATGCACCCAGGGAGTTTTGTAGTATATAGCATCCTGAGAGCTGATACTTCTAATTTGAGTTCGCCCAACGACTGCTTTAAATATCGGTTTTCGGAAAGTATTCTCTGATACTCAGGGTGCGATGTTATTGGCGTCGCTTTCGCACCGTCCACGCTACCCTGCTCACCTGCTGCTGGGTCGAGCACCCGGCCACTCCAGGTGTCCTGGTTGGGGTAGGGGATTGGGATTGAGAACAGGAGGTAGGTTGCGACTTTGGGGCTCGTAGTTCGTGATATTTCTTCCTTTTTTCTCGTCATCGTGCCTTGTGCCTTTTCTTTTCGGTTGGGTCCGCCTGGTTTCCAGCCTGTGGCCATTCTTTGTTATCTTCAGTGTCTTCCGATGGATACCACCTTGGTTTTGGCGGCGATAGTAAGGCTTCGTTAGTCGCCCTTTTGTCTGTCGTCCGGTCTGGCACATTAAGATGCTGCTGCCTTACTGGATGCTTGAAGCGCTGTTTGCATTTTTTGGTTCCCGTCAAGTGTCCCTCTCCACACGTGGAACATACAGGGTTGCAGGAGTGGTCCGGTTGAGGTTCCTTCATATCACATTTGTGAAGAACGGCGATGGTGGTGTCGGGCAAACTTCTGTTCTGTGTCCCGTTTGCTTGCAAGCATAGCAGAATTGTATAGTATTCTTGAATGGGAAACAGTGGACCTCGTCGCCCATACAGTACACAAATCTTGGTTTAATGGGGCCAAAAAACGTGATCACCGCTTTCTTTAACTTTCCAAGCATTCTGGCTCTTGGGATTTCGACTCCTTGTGTCCGCCCCGCCGCGGTGGTCTAGTGGCTAAGGCACTCGGCTGCTGACCCGCAGGGCGCGGGTTCGAATCCCGGCTGCGGCGGCTGCATTTCCGATGGAGGCGGAAATGTTGTAGGCCCGTGTGCTCAGATTTGGGTGCACGTTAAAGAACCCCAGGTGGTCTAAATTTCCGGAGTCCTCCACTACGGCGTCTCTCATAATCATAGAGTGGTTTTGGGACGTTAAACCCCACATATCAATCAAAATCCTTGTGTCCATATGCGTAGATTTGCCAGGAGAGTTTCTGGGCTTATGATGGGAGTCAAACCATGAATGACTCCTTTTCGCGTGCCGTCTCCCACTGCTGCATAGGCATTGACAGCATGCAATCTTCCGTTGAGAGGGAGGCTTGTGATTTTTCTGGTGATAACCGAAACGTTCTGGTGGGGAGTGGAGAACATGAATATGTTGGATCCTGGCTTCAGCCGGAGCCAAAATTGCTTGCCGCTTATCGTACACTGACACGCGTTCGCTACTGCTTCTGCAATTTGTGGTGCCGTTAGTTCTCTTCTAGGTAGTCCTTGGGACGGTCTCACGATAATGTTGAAGTATTCATTGGGGAGAGGTGGTAGCTTCCGCTTCTGTGGTCTTCTTTGTCAGGTAGGTTGTGAAAGTGACTTGGATGTAGGACTCATGATGTCATAGTCTCCCTCTGTTGTCGTGAGTTTCTTTCCCGCTTTCGCGAGAGTTTTCTTTTTATAAACGGTAAAGACCATTTGCCAGCCTCTATTATCGTCACGTTCCTTGCCTCCAGATGTACCGTAAGTTCCTTCGTTGTCTTGGTGGGTGATGCCATCACCCGCAACGCTCTCTTGGCAATCCATTTCGGCCTGGTCCAAGGCTGACGTATCGGGCTCTGCCATCTGGTCTGTCTTGGAACGTATTGTCTTCTTGAGTGGTGTCTTAGTCGCTTTCAACCGGGCATGACCCGCCGCATCCGTTCTCCTAAGAGCCAACAAAGTTTTCGCCATCAGACTCTACCACGCCGTCAACGCTTGGCGCGTCTCATGCGTAGGCGTCTCGCCGCCACTGCGTTGCTCACGTGGTCACGGCGGGCTTGTCGTCGACAGAAAAATGATTTGAAAAGGCTGCTCACCGAGAAAAGTTTGTCATCCACGGGTAGCCCTGATGTTCCTGAGCACAGTGTGACCGCACAGTTCAGGTAAGTCACAACAAAGTGACATAAAATTAGCAAAACTCGTGGGGCGCATGTGAGCGGTGCTTCATTCGTCGGCGCCACCTAGCGGTTTCGCCGGAGAGCTCACAGTCTTCAGCAAAACCAGCTGTTGGAAGAAAGAGTGCGAATGGAAACTGTACGCGAAACCAGTGACCCTTTTTCTAAATCGCGTTGCATACGTGGTTCGTTTTGAGTCTGCCTAATATTGTAGATACGATAGTGCTGAATATAACGTAGCGTAACACCACTCCCGTTGGTGTCTACGGAGGTGGTGGTTCAGTGCGGTTTGCCTGCGTAAAAAACGCGTTCGTGTGTATTATCCTGTTGACTGAAAAAAAAACAGCGTTCTTGGGCAAGTAAAGATTGCGTTCCACCAACTTCAACTTACGAACGTGAGACGTCACTCATAACCGACCGGTGTCAAGATTATTGTTTCTCGTCGCTGCTTTTGCGTTCCTTAAAAAAATAACATGTGACTCCAGCACGTTTTTGCGTCCCTAAAAGAAGGAAAATAATGATGCGGACTAAGTATGCACTGCAATTTAGGAAATTATTTTGTCGGCCTTGCATTGTTGCAATTGGCCAGTACCTGCTCGGGCGCATCTTTCTTTTAAATGCGGAAGCATCTTATACTCGCGCCTTGTAGTGCGCCGTCCGCGCCATCCGCGCCGTCCGCACCGCCTTAGTTGAGCTAATTCATTACGTCTGATACAATAATCACTCGTTCTCTGCTACTGCAATATTCACGCGTTCATCAAGTATAAGGTTATTTGTTGCACTTCAAAAGCATACATGTGTCCGAGTTAAAACGGTCAAAGTTTCACATTAAATGCACCAGGAAGGTAAAGTATTGGTACGGAAACCAGTAACACAAACATGAGCTTGTACGGTAAAGTTAGCTATTTAAAACCTACGCGAGCGTCGGTGCACACTGAACCATGCCTGTGTATTCAGGCATGTGTCTAACTCTGTTACCAGCCACTAAACTGTTTTAGCGGGACGGCTCAGTGCTCTCCCATAGTTGAGTACGAAGTACTCAAAATCGTTCAACATATTAGATGCGGAAGCATCTTATACTCGCGCCTTGTAGTGCGCCGTCCGCGCCGTCCGCACCGCTTCTCAAACATTCGACAGCTGACGCGCGCGCATGCGCCGTCGCGCCGTCGCCCACCATCTGTGCCGCGCGCGCTTCTCCTTCGAGAACATTCGACAGCTGACAGCGCATGCGCCGTCGCGCCGTCGCCATCTGTGCCGCGCGCGCGCTTCTCTTTCGAGAAAATTCGACAGCTGACAGCGCATGCACCGTCGCGCTGACTCAAGGTCGGCGCTCGCTCGCTCAGTTGCCGCTCGTCCGTTGGTTCGTCGCAATAAATAAAACACCGCCCTTTCGCATACGTGCCGTACGTGTGCACTCATTTAACACCCCATTTCACAACCACGTTAACCAATTTAGCCATCGACCCAAGTAAGTCGCAATTTAACACCCGTTAACCAATTACATGCTTCCGCATCCTCCTCAGTGTTCCCCCGAGGGAAGCTGCGGGCAATTTTTTTTTCTGAAATAAATTGCTATGCTCCAAGAAGGTTCTTGTCTTTAACGTTTCATTGCATGGTGGTCATGCGAAAAAGTTCATGTTGGATGCGCTTGCAGATTAGTTGATGTAGTAGTAAAACAGACTACTTGGCATAGTAACATAAGTTCAGAAGCTCCGCCCATGTAGCTTTGGCTGTGCTGCCACAGATATTTGTCACCGAGTATAGTCCACATGAAGCCCTATCACGAGAGATCGTCGGAAAACGAGCGAGAGTGCACATGCATCCTTTCACGTTCTCAAGCATCGGGACGATGCATCTGAGGAGGGTGATGGTGTCGCGACAGGGTGGCAACATTCAAGTAGCCCGCTGCGACCATCGTGGCACGAGCACCAGGTCAGGCCCTGCTGGCATGCGCCACGTGTTCCTGCGCTCTGGCTACAAAAAAGAGGAAGACAGTTAGATCTGAGATAACCCTGTTAACCTATTGTTATTATTTACGGCTACGAGACTACCTGAATGCCTTACTTAACACACTTGATGATCCTGCCACCCGGTTCTTGGCCGATCCCCCTTTGTGGGTGAGTGCCAGCAAAGCCTAAGGTTCATCATCATCATCATCATCATCATCAATTCGACTACTCGGAATTCAACAACCATAGCCATTAGACTCGTGGGCACAATTTTGCTATAATAAATACGCTTGTTTTAGTAGACTGTCTGCTTCCAAATCGCTACAGTATCTACAGCAGTCCCTGTTTTCACTCTGCGCTATCTGGTTTTCGGTTTAGTTGTTTTTTTCTTCTACTTTTTGGCGTATAAACTGCCCGAGAGCAGGCGACGTGTGTTCTCGTGCTCCAGCGCGAGCGAGCTGAGTGAGCCGCCATTCTACTTTGTGAAGCGTTCGGAAAAACAAGTACGTGAAAGAAAACGTGCTGTGTTGCTACCTGCAATGTAAAACCTCTCCTCAGCGGTTCCCGTGTGCGTGGTCTGGATGGCCACACAAGACCGAACAGGACCGGGCGCGACTCGTCGCTCTACAACTGGTGACCACCACCGAGGCCACGTTGTCGTACCGCCAACATTACTTCGCACGGCAGGACCTCCGCCTGCGGTGGAGACCATAGTGCGCTGCTTCCACGGCCTGTACTCCCCTTCCATCCTTACTGTACTTGCAACTACAGCTGAGCCTGTTCAGAAACATGACATGATACCTTCAAAGCTACCAAGATTCCGCTACAGGATCGAGTTTGAAGCGGCCTGGGACGAGCAGCTGGTAACACTCTGTCTCTAAATCCACTGCGCTTAACTGCTACTGGTCCAGGATCGTCTGGCGGCATCTTGGCGTGCCTTTTGACCTCGCTTCCTCGTGCTGTGTGACTTCGCTCGAGGGGTTGCTCCTTTGCGTAGGTAACATGGACCACGGGGTCATGCAGCAACGTCACCGCTGAAATACGCCATCCTGGGTGGAGCACCAAGGTCGCGGTGCATCTGTGTATTGTTGCGCTTTGTTAATGAACCTGTCATGTACGGTGGCCAGGGAATGGCAACATCCACTCTTTATTACATAATGTGGGATAAATAAACGCTTATTGACGTTATGTGTTGCCTTCCAGTTTCTTTGATGAGTAATAATCGCTGATTCAGTCAAATACCATCAAACACTGGGATCACCTTCCCGATATGTAGTTAAACTTTATACGCCGCATTGATGCGCCAAAACATTCTCTTCGTGAAGGTGTTTAGGTTCGACTACTCATGACCTACGAAACATACGTCTTCAAGGTGTTTAGCGGTTGCTTTTGTCTTTGAATACTACGCCAGCTTTAAAGCTAGTCTCTCTGATTGGTTTCATTGAATATTTATACACCTCTTGAATGTAATGTCCCGATACTACTATATGAATATGAAAGACACCGTAATGAAGGGCTACGAAAATTTCCACAGCCTGAGGGTCTTAACGTGCACCTAAATCTAAGCACGATATATATATATATATATATATATATATATATATATATATATATATATATATATATATATATATATATATATATATATTGTTACGCACAAGCAGAATAATGTAAGAATAACTATTCATTGCAGCTAACTTGGGCCCGAAAAGTAAAGGAAGATGTAGCAGAGTTGATAACAGGCGAGTCCGCGAAAAAATGAATCTCCGAAAAGACTCCGAAAAGCTGTGCGCCACTTCTTTCTCGTCAAAATCTCGTGCTGAGGAGGCGCGCGCCGTCACTTCCTTTTAAAGGCTATATTCTTTATGGGGGACCTTCGCCGGAAAATATTTGGTCAGACCGTCTGTTTATATAATTGTCTGTTTGTCTGTTCTAACCATACCTAACGGCACCTAACGGACAACCCCATCCGCAGTGCCCACCAATATTACTCAAGGTTTAGCGTTCATAGTTGTCATAGTTGTGCGATTGTCAATTGAAAAAGGTAGATCCCACGGACAGTGGGAATAGATGATATGCGAAGCACGAATGAGAAACGCAGATATGTCACTGTAAAATCAGCACAACGTTACGAGGGGGAGTTAAATGATGCCGTACATGACTTCCGTGTCAGGATTATCATGTTAGAATGTGTCGCTTACCTTCGTCATCTGTTCACGTTAAGTGATACAAATTTAGTATATGTGGAGCTAGCGAAATGGTCGCGAGCACACTAAAAGCGTGGTATGTTGTCATGTTCTTACATTACATGCGTGTCAGGATTATATGTTTGCACAAGTCATATACTTCGTCATCTATTGACGTCACGTAACACCAAATATGGCATATGTGGAGCTAGCAAAACCGCCGCGAGCGCATCATGAAGGGCCCTTTATACGCCAATGTACTGGTGATGCGCGCCCACGCTAGGCACAGCGACGCTACGTTGCCAAAACGCGAGCACTTATAGTGTGACGCCAGGCGCGACCAGCGCGACCAGCGTCCATCGGCGCGGCCTGACGGCAACAGGCGCAAAATGCGACATGTTGCATTTCGCGCCGATGCGTCACACAGACAACACTGCTTCTCCCTCTTTACGTGACGAATGGACGTGAGACGCGCTGAAACGCGCATGCTTCAAAGCAACGTAGTGTGGCGCGTGCCTGCGAGTATATGGCAGGACCGACGCCTGGCGTGGCAACGCCGGCGTGACGCGATGAAATGAACTCCGGCGAGCACGCGCACCGCGTCACGTCGAAATGTATTGGTGCCTTGACTGTGGCATGTAGTCATGTTCTCACATGATACGTATCTCATGACTATCATGTTTGCACCAGTCAGATACTTTCGTCATCTATTGTCGTCACGTAACACCGGATTTCGTACATGTGAAGCTAGCGATTCAGCTGGGATCGTATCATGAGCGTAACAAGTAGTCATGTGGTTACACGACACGCATCTCATGTTTTTCATGTTTGCACCTGTCACATGCCTTCGTCATCTATTCACGCACCGTAATACCAAATTTGGTATATGTGGCGCTAGAGAAACGGCCGCGAACGCGTCATGAGTGTGGCATGTAATCATGTTATTAAATGACACGCATATCATAATTTGGCATATTAGGGTCTGTGATTGTGTTTGCAATGCAATCATGTCATACCATACCAGTTTTGCAACATGCCATGGGAACGAAACCACCACAATAACTGCAAGACCATGAAAGGTAAATCATGACATTAATGACACACATGTCATGTTTTTCGTGTTATGACTAGTCACACATGTTCTTCATACTGTCATGTTATGCCATACCAAGTTTGGTATCGATACCATTATCGAAACGGCCAGGAGAGCTAAAAGTCGTAGCCGGCTAGATAGATAGTTATATAGATACGCTCAATGTCACCGAAGCTCGCTAAGAAAAGCTTCGCATTTAAAAAGCGAATATTGCGCATACCTGAGGCGCCATAGCAACATATCTATGTTTTGTATTTCTGCCTTTATACTAGAAGAGGTACACGCAAGTACCTCGAAGGACTGTAGCGTTTAACGCGCTGCGCTGACAGTGCAACGCGATGCTGAAAAAGGTGTTTCCAACGCTTTACTACGACGGCACAGTGGTGGCACCTGCGCGTCGCTTTGCATACTACACCTTATCACCTCCGTGACTGGCGCGCATCTTTCTCCACGGCCGTGCATGGCTTCGTTTTCGAAGATAACTGCCAGATGGCACTCGTGCCTAACGTGCCTAGACACGCTTGTTCGCCTCCGTTAGACGCTCCAGGCACTCTAACCCAGTGCCTTCGAATACGATTCAGCAATTTTCTTGCGCAGAACGTTAAATAAATGTTTTGTTCACTCTCTCCAGACGCAAGACTATCGTCTTTCAACGACATTCATAGTGTAACATGTAGATTCGGGCCCATTTTTTCTTGTCTCATTATCGGGTTGCTGGTCTTTTGGGAACGCACGATCTAGCGCGCGTAGTGTGAATACTGTGTCTGTCTTGCGTCGTTATCCCTCCTCCATGAACGCATCGTCCCGATGCGTAGAAGCAGTGTTGCCTACTAAATGCGTGGACTCCTAAGGAGAAATAGGTATTCTTTAAGATCGGGTGTGTATAGTTTGATGTTCATTGCCTGTCATAGTATGGCGTCATTGTGATCACATGCACGATTTCTGTGCTCCTTCAGCGCCTTGATGAGCTCACTTGTCCTTCCGGTGACACCTCGCAGTTATGGAGCTGACGCGACAAAGGACTTGGTAAGGGCCGAAATAGCGGCACAGAAGCTTTTCGGAGAAGCCAGGCGTCCGCACAAGAGTTCAAATCCAAACTAAGTCGCCTGGTGCGTAGTCGACTCCTCTCCGCCGAAAGTTGTAGCAGTTTGCATCAATGCGTTGTTGTCTCCTTGTGATGTCACGCCAACTGCCGTGCATCTTCGGCTCGCTTAATGAACTCACTGATTTCAGGCTTGTGCTCTGTATTGTCGCTTACAGGCAGCATCGCATCTTATGGTGTGGCAACTATTCGACCATAAACTACCTGGACTGGCATCACTTTAGTAGTCTCCTGCACATAATTATTATAAGTAAAAGTGGCGTACGGCAGTATCTTGTCCCACGTACGACGCTCCAAGTCGACGTAAATGGACAACGTGTCAGTTAGAGTTCTGTTGACTAGCTGGGTTAGCCCATTCGTTTGGCGGGGGGGGGAGCCGTTGTTTTCCTATGACATGTGCGGGTAAGTTTCTTTGGCGATCTCTACATGTCCTCACGTAGTGCTGTACAGCATCCATAACTTTGATCAGTAGTGCTTGGTGCGACTGCGAGCCAATGTTCTACTCAATCCGAGGTGTCCTGCTGCTGGGTCATCGTGGCAGACTTCCAGGATTTTGGGTCGCTAGGTCGAAAGAACGACAAGTAGGAATTTCGTCCTGCTGTGCTCGAAGTTTCTCTTGTATAAAAAGTTGTTTCTCATCAGGTACGACGGCACTCTCCGGACGAAAACTCGAATAACACGCACGGGTCGCCCTTCCTGAAGCAAGCTGAAGCAATTCCGCGTCAGATCGTTGATATTCAGTCATATCTGCGGTGCTGACGGCTCCAAAAAACGCAAAGTCGTCTCCCTCTTCCACAGGTGCAGATTCTACTGGTGCGCGTGACAGGCAATCAGTATCACTGTGCTCGCGACCCGACTTGTATACGACTGTTATGGCGTATTCTTGTAACCTGAGACTCCATCTAGCAATACGCCCAGATGGGTCCTTTTGGACTGCGAGCAAGCACAATGATGATGGTCGCTCACTGCTCTAAATGGTCTACAATATAAGTACGGTCAGAATTTTCGCAAGGCCCATATTACCGCCAGGCATTCTTTTTCCGTCACCGAATAATTCATTTTAGCTCTCGAAAGAGTGCGACTAGCATATGCGACCATTCGTTCCTTTCCGTCTTGCAGCTGCACGATGACGGCGCCTAGTCCCAAATTGCTTGAGTTCATGTCAATCTCTGTTTCGGCTTCTTCGTGGAAATGTGCAAGGACGGGGTGGTTAAGGAATCACTGTCATAGCTCATTGAACGGGCTTCGTGCTCGCTTGTCCAGGTGAAAGGCGTGTCTTCTTTCGTCTGTTGGGTTAGTGGTTCCGTAATCTTCGAAAAATCTTTGATGAATCTTCTGTAATAGGCACAAAGTCTTAAGAATCGCCTCACAGCCCTCCTATCCGTTGGTCTAGGAAACTTTTCTACAGCTACTGTCTTTTCAGGGTCAGGAAGAATGTCTTCAGAGCTAAACAAATGACCGAGAAAACGCACTTCATGAAAACCAAAATGACACTTTTGGGGCTTTATCGTCATCCCTGCTGAGCTAATCGCTTCGAGCACAGTCCGTAGTCGTTCCACGTCTGATCAAAGTTGGCCAAAAAGATCACGACATCATCGAGATAAACAAGGCAGGCTGCCATTTTAACCCAGCCAGCACAAAGTCCATCATCCGCTGAAATGTTGGGGGTGTGGAACACAGGCGAAATGGGAGTACCTTGAACTCGTATAACCCATCTGGGGTGACGAAAGCAGGAGACAGCCGGAGGAAGTCTATGCTCTGGTGGCAGGAAAATTCCAGCGGCTCACCACGTAGATGACGGCTGGCGCGCTGATTAACTGTCGCGGGCTCGGTTGATTCGACTTTTCGTGGTTCCGGGCTGCTTCCTCGAAATCCATCTGGGTTATGGATCATTACCCGGCTCCTCCACCAGAATTGTTACGCACAATCCAGATGGTGTTAGAATAACTATTTATTGACGCTAACTTGTGCCCGAAAAGTAAAAATTATGTACCAGCGTTTCTAACAGGCGATCCACAAAAGAAATCAATCTTCGAGAAGACCTCGCGCCGTGCACCACTTTGTTCTCATCAAAATGCCGTGCTGATGAGGCGCGCGCCGTCAAGGCCTTTTCTTGTCTCGTCATCGGGCCGTTTGTCTTTTGGGGGGGGGCGCAGGAACTAGCACAAGTATTTTGAATACTGCGTCTGTCTTGCCTCAATATAGATATAAACATTATATAAGTAAATATTGTGAAGGATCGAGCCATAGGTCAGGCATATAGGTAAGATTTATTACATGGCGTAACTTCTATGACACGTTTTTTGTGTGTGTGTGTGTGTCCTGCTGCATTGTGCAAAGGGGGTGACCTGTACTCATGATGTTTTCGGAGGCGCGCTGAGCTAGCCGTTCTTCCAAGCATCATATCTAGAAGCTGTCTGGAGGAAGGCACTCATAGGGGACGCGCACACCTTGCACGACAACTTAAGCAATCCAGGAGCACCTCAGTGGATTTTAAAAGAATCAAACTGCGCCATATAGTCTCTTCAAGACCTACTCATCCTTCTCCTGAAGCCTAAAGAATGAGCCTGCAACTTCTAGTAAGCATAGGGATGTGCTGTTTGCTCAGGAAGTACGTCCATTCGATTCCTGAAGTATCGCCACCGACGACTGCCGCTTTTCCAGAACACATGTGCAATGGCTTCGAATTCGTCAGAATGAAGCAGCCCCGCCGCGGTGGTCTAGTGGCTAAGGTACTCGGCTGCTGACCCGCAGGTCGCGGGTTCAAATCTCGGCTGTGGCGGCTGCATTTCCGATGGAGGCGGAAATGTTGTAGGCCCGTGTACTCAGATTTGGGTGCACGTTAAAGAACCCCAGGTGGTCAAAATTACCGGAGCCCTCCACTACGGCGTCTCACATAATCCTGTGGTGGTTTTGGGACATAAACCACACAAATCTAATCAGAATGAAGCAGCAGAAAGCGCTCGCGAGAGACGGCCTAGGAGGTGAAGGTGGTGGTGGTGGTGAAAACATATTTATTTATTTATTTACATGAAATTTTCTGCGGAGAAGCTCCGAGTAGTCGGACATACTTGGCTTGCGGTGGGGGGGGGGGGGGCCTTAGTCCAGGGCTCCGCTTGCAGCAGCCGCTCTGCGGGCCCGGTTGATCAGACTCAACTGATCTTCCAGGTTCTCGCTGGCCAGCAGCTCCTCCCATCGCTCCGCTGTTGGATTTTGTACTGGTTGTAAGGCTGTAATGGCCTGACACTCCCACGTGACGTGGTACAGAGTGGCTTTAGCTGAACACCATGGGCAGAGAGGAGAGTATGCCGAGGGGTGCATTTTACTCAGGATGTGCAAATTCGGAAACGTGCCGGTTTGAATTTGCCTCCAGCTGACCGATTCCTCTTTATTTAGTGTTCGATGTGGTAGCGAGTAAGCTTTCCTAAGTCCTCTGTAATGGTTTAGGATGGCCGAATAGTCGCAAGGGACCGGAACGAGTTCCTCAGGGGCGGAGTTGGAAGGTGCTCGGCTCGCATACCCTCGAGCTACCCTATCCGCTGCCCGATTCCCCTCCAGTCCCATGTGGCCCGGAGTCCATATAATCCGATGTCCAATTCTGAGTGGATGTGTAATGGAATGCTCGCCAGTGTCTGTAACACTCATGATGACGCTGAGAGCGGGTTGGCTGATGCGCCCCTGTAGGTAGTTGCGGCAAGCTGCTTGAGAGTCCGTGAGAACTGTCAGCGACCTTCGTTGTCTGTAGACGAGGGCGAGAGCGAGCGCGATGGCAGTTTCTTCAGCATCGGTGATGTTGCGGCACCGCACGGAAGCGCTGGTACGTTCTGTGAGTGTGTGGTCCACGACTGTGGCTACAGCCTTATTGCTTGCATGGTCGTAGTTGGCGGCGTCAACATAGTACGTAGTGTTTTTATGTGCATAAGTTCGCTCGAGGGCTTCCACTCTGGCTTCCCTCCGGCCCTGATGTAGTCGGGGATCCATATTGCGGGGGATGGGAGCGACCTTATAAGTGGCACGAAGTTGGTCCGGAATGGGCTTGCGACGAGCTGCGTCGTGAAACTGGCTGATGTAGCCGAGGCGTAGGAGCAGGTCACGGCCTGTAGGTGTTTGCTTGAGCCGTTGCAGTTGTGTGGCGAGTTGCGCTTCACAAAGTTCTTCAAAGGTGTTGTGTAGGCCCAATGCGAGGAGCTTGCTAGAAGGAGTACCCGGTGGTAGCTTGAGTGCCGCTTTGTAGGCCTTGCGGAGCATTGCGTCTACTTGGCCCTGTTCGCTCTTGGTGAGGCGTTAGTAGGGCAAACTATATGTCACCCTACTGACCACGAGGCTACGTATGAGTTTCAGGGTGTCCTCCTCGCGCATGCCATGGCGACGAGTGGCTACCCGAGATATCATTCGGGCCACTTGCAGTGTAGTGGTGCGAAGAAGGGAAAGTGTGTGATTCACATGGCGGTTCGACTGTACCCACATGCCTAATATTCGAATGGTGGATTTCTCTGGGATTTGTTTGCCAGCAAGGACAACCTGGAGGCGGGAGCCTTGGTTGTTCTGCGTCGATGGTGGGAGCTTGCGTCGATAAATTCGTAGAAGCTCAGATTTTTCTGTTGCACAGGCCAGGCCTCGTGCCTGCGCGTATTGTTCGGCGCATGTGGCTGCCTGCTGCAGGTTATATTCTTTTTCTCCAAGGGACCCCCGCGTGGCCCAGACGGTGATATCGTCCGCATACATTGCGTGATGGATGCCATCGATGCGGTGGAGTTCATGTGCCAGGCCAACCATAGCTACATTAAAGAGTAGCGGGGAAATCACTGAGCCCTGCGGGGTGCCCTTGTTCGGAACCTTGATAACATCTGATCGGATGGAGCCGAGACCAACTGTGGCAGTGCGGTCCGTCAAGAAGGCGTGAACATAACTGTGGACGCGCTGCCCACAATGAAGGGCCTCGAGGCCCTCGAGTATGGCCTGGTGGCTAACGTTATCAAATGCGCCCTTAATGTCTAAAGTCAAGATAATGTTTTCTCCTTGCTGGGGGGCGTTGTCAATGACTTCTTTTAATTGTAGCAGTACATCTTGCGTTGAAAGATGTGCCCGGAACCCGTACATTGAGTGCGGAAAAAGGTCATTGTCTTCGAGGTAATCTTGCACGCGATTAGTGATGACGCGCTCGAAGAGTTTACCAAGGCAGGAAGTGAGGGATATTGGTCGGAGGTTTTCGATCTGAAGTTTTTTGCCCGGCTTCGGTATCATTATGACCTCCGCGTGCTTCCATTCAGAAGGAAGCGTGCCACGTTGCCAATGATCATTGAAAAACGCCGTGATTTCTTGTACGGCGCTGTCGTTGAGGTTCCTGATAAGGGAGTACGTGATTCCGTCTGCCCCAGCAGCTGTGTTGCGATTGCTGCTGCAAATGGCTGCGTAAACTTCGTCCACCGTTATTGGTCGGTCGAGAGTGTCATTGGCACGTCCACGATAAGCAGCTTGAGATGCGGGTGGGTAGAAATCGCCAAAGCATTTTCGCCGGACTTGATCCAGCAGCTCATCGTCAGTACCCTCAAAGGCGTGTATGAGGCGCATGACTGACTTATTCGTCTCATTTTTTGTGCGAGTGGGGTCCATCAAAGCGCGCAAAATGTGCCACGTGCGGGCCGTGCCCAATGAGCCTCGAAGAGAATCGCTAAACTGGGCCCAATTGAGTCGCGCCAGTTCTGTAGCGTACTGCTCTGCCTGAGTGGTGAGTGTGGCGATCCTTAGCTTGAGGCGTCGGTTATGTTTTTGCGTCCTCCATCTGCGGATGAGGCTCCTTCGGGCTTCCCACAGATGTAGCAGATGGCCGTCCACTTCCGGCAGTGCAGGTGTTCTGTTAATGGTGGTGGTCCAACGCTCTCGAATTTCTTTAAGTTGGGTGCACCAGTCGGTGAGGCTTGTGAGGCTGTCGAGTGAATATTCGCTCTCACGACGAAAGGCGTCCCAGTTTGTGATGCGTGCTTCTCCAATAGACCGACGCGCTGCGCTCTCTGTAACTTTTGTGCGGAGAATGCAGTGGTCGCTGCCCAAGGATTCCTGCAGGTTGTCCCAGTTATAGTTTGCATGGCCACGGGCTAAGGTGAGATCGGGGCAAGTGTCCCTGCACACACTGTTGCCGATCCGGGTAGGGAACGCGGGATCCGTAAGCAGTTCAAGCTGAAATTTTTAAGCGGCAGCCGCAAGCTGTTTGCCTTTGACATCCGAACGGTTGTAACCCCAGCGTTCGTCGAGAGCGTTGAAGTCGCCGAGCAGTAAGAGTTCTTTTCCCTGGGCCAATCGGCAGGCACCTTGGACGAGGGCATGGAAATCAGTGGTTTTTGCTTTGGGGCGCTATATACGTTGACAATGATGATACTTCGCTTTTCTCCTTTCTTTTTTTGCCTGAGAACTAGCTCCACAATCACATGTTCTATGTTGGTGTCTGGGATATTGTCTAAGCCAACTGCCGTTAGCGCTTTGTCAATCAGGATGGCCGCTTTGCCCTTTGTTTGACTATTATAGGACTCATAACCTGAAAATATGGGTGGCGTTCCGGGCTCCTGAAGCGCTATGACATCTGGCCGAGCAAGGTGTGTGTTAATGTACTGTTGGAGGAGGCTCCGCTTTCTGCGGAAGCCGCGGCAGTTCCATTGCCAGACTTCTAAATGTTCGCCAATGAGTGGGGCTGTGCTGCCCATGGTTAATTCGTTGAGTGGAAAGGCGGGGGTATCGGAATCTCGGCTTGCGACGCCGATGTAGGAGTGAGGGTGAGGGCGCTGGGTGTCAATGCGGGGGTAGCGAGGATTTCGGATGCATGTGATTCCAATCCTAGTTTATGGTAACCTTGATCTGTCGTGGCGTGCGAGCTACGAGTGGCCCTCTTCCTGCGTATGTTTTCGCCTGTTTCAGCAATTTGCGCCTCGAAGCGTGTCTCGAGAGAGTCGAGGCGTTCTCCGAACTGCGTGAATACGGCACTGAATTGTTGCGATAGCTGCTGCGCGAGCGTTGAGAGCATTTCGCGTGACTCTTCGCGTGTGACTGTGGTGCCCGACGCAGCAGGAATTGATAGCGCCGTTTTAGGTGTCTTCTGTCTCTTGGGGGAGGTTGGGGGTTTTTTTTCGGGGGAGTCGGGTGGCGATCCAAGACGCGCCATTAGGGCATGAAGTTGAGAGCTGTCCTTCTCTTGACGTGCCCTGACGGCCGCCAGCTCCTGTTTGAGTTTTATGTTTTCCGCGAGAAGGTGTTCGTATGCGGTGGAAAGGGTATTGAGTGGAGCGATGGGAGGATCTACATTTGCTGACCAGCTCACCTTATTGTCGGCACCGGCTGATGGAGTGGGATTGGGCTTCTCATTATGCTTGCTGGAGGCGTGCTGGGACTGTTGACAGGTGGGTTGCTGCTGCTGCTGCCCCTTGGTCATCTGGTTCTTCGGATGCTGTCGCTGCTGTGGCTGCTGCTGTTGGCCAGGTTCCACAGAAGGGAGGGGCGGGAAGGACTGTGACCTCGAGCGTGAGCGGGAGTGGCTGCATGAGGTCTCGTTTTCCTTGCTGAACCACCTACGTTTGGGAGTGGGTGGGTTACGATGTGGGTTGCGGCCCCTGGCTGGTGCTGCTGGTTGAGGAGGTGGCCGTGGGCGCGGGGCCTTCAGTCTCTGAGAGCACTCTTTCGCGCCCGTTAAGTGGGCATCTCCACACAAGTGACATTTGGGAGCACAGGGGTGACCGTCAACGGGGTTGAGGATACCACACTGCCGACACACGGGAGTGTTTGGCGTGGGGCATACGTCTGAGCGGTGCCCCGGTTGTAAGCAGACTTGGCAGGCTTGTCGCGTCGGCTTGTACGGATGGCAGGCCACCTCCCCACCGTAATACAGTACATATCGGGGCAGAAGGGGGCCTTCAAAAGTGATCACGGCAGATTTGGTAGAACCAAGCATTTGTGCACTATGCACTGTCACTCCCTGCGTGCGCACGCGGAGGTTGGCGGTGAGTTCTTCCGGAGTCGTGCCAGGGTCTATCCCATGAATAACTCCCCGCAAGGTGCCCTCAGGGGCCGCCACATAGGTATTGAATTCGTGGGTCTTCCTCTCAAGCGTGAGGGTGGTGATCCGACGAAGAATTTTGGCCGTCTCAACATGTGGCGTGCTGGCAATGATGATGTTCGACCCGGGGCGAGTACGTATAATGAAATGATCACCTGTACAGTGTTGTCGTGAATTGCCCGCCAGTGCTACGGCTCGGGAGATTTGATGCGTAGAGAAGTTCCAAATGGCCAGGCCCTTTTTTGGGCGCATGATGATCTTTATGTCCGTGCGTGGAAGCGGCGGCAGCTTCCGTCGTAGCTGGCGCGGCTTCGTTACGGGTGGTGGTGTTCGCGCCGGTGCGATGCCGGCCGCGTCTGCCTGCGCAGCAGGAGCGCTCGCAGCCGCAGCTGCCCCGGCGTTGACGTGGCTGGGCGGAGTGCTTGCAGGACCGGCCGGCTGCATCAATTCCGCTCGAGCCTTGTCAAATTTTTTCTGGCGTTGACGCTGGCGACGGGAAATCGCCAGTTTCCAGTTGGCGTCGGTGTCGCTCGCCGGTCCCAGCGATGCAGACGATGTAGGATGGTGCACGGCAACTTCATCTTCGCTTGCCGAGGTGAGCTCGTCGAGGTCGAGAGATTCCATGTTAACATGGGTGTCATTGGGGCCTGATGCAGGTTGAACACATCCGGTAGTAGTCACGTCAGCAGTGGGCGTAGTGCTAGCGTCCATATTGTTGTAAAAGGGGTCCCGCCGTTAGGCCTAGTCACCCGTACTCGCACAGGCGAGCTGGGTCGACGCTTAGGCCCAGCGGCCCAGCGCTCACATGGGTTCTTCTGAAGGCGGTAGAAAAAAATGGAGAAGCTCTACAGCCTCGGGAAGGGTGTGCGGTTCCCCGGACAGTTAAAACTTGATGATCCGACACAGTGCCGGCGACGATATCGAAGTAATCCGGTCAACGAGAGCACACGTTCGACGGAGCGCATGCCACGCGCGTCCGCTCACTCCGGTGTGCAAGCGCGTCTCCGCCTTGGAGGGGCGGCGTAGGATTATCTCAGTATCACTTCGCGGTACACCGCTTCTGCTCTCGGCAGGCATGGCGTGGTCGTCTTGGAATGGTATCTGTTGTTTCCTGGTGACATGCCTGGGGCGTCTGCATGCAGCATGATCCCCCCAACAAACTGTAATGCCCCGAATGTGAGATGGAATGCGGGATCATGCCACACAACTTGTTGGACCTTTTCTTGTTAACTTGTTCTCGGTAAGAGATAATGCTGTAAGCGTAATTAAACGCCTCCAGCAGTGTTCAGGGTAGTCAGTCAGGGGGCAGAAGCTAAGTTCTACAATCTACGGATCATACAATACACTGGCGCATTGAATACACGTGCTTCTGCGCCTTGCGCTAATGCACCCTATTTCTTTCTTTCGTGTCCTTGCTGAAAAAAAAAATTTCATTATAGTGTACACATGTGCATGGCTGTGTCACTACGGGTGCATGTGAACGACATATGAATGTGTATAATTATGTGGATGAGTGTTCCTCGTAGATTACGTGTCATGTTCCCGCCAAAGAACTCGTATGTCAGCTAGCCACATGGCATGCCTGCCTAAGTTTAGCCATGTATAGTGCTACTAGTAAGCTTAGCATCACTGGTGAGAGCTTGGATACGACCGAAACATATATCAACGAAGAACATTAGCTTCGCTTATAGCTCCAAAGCGCCGCTTGTGCGAACTGCGTGTTTTAGCTAAAGAGCTCACTGCCAGGTGAGAATTTGGCTTTTAGCGTTTTCACTAAATTGGTAGGAAGTACCCCTTCTTTCTGGTCTTTTACTAGTAGGACGGTTTGCTTCTGCTGAGTTTTTTTCAGCCATGCCAAAGACACCCAAGAGAGCGTTCATTCGACTGCGCACGTTTCACTCACTAAGCTACACATCCAAGGCAGCAATCGCACTCTGCGAGCCATGTGGGACAAACTACAACTACATAGCTCTGGGCAACTGTTGGTGCCTTTGCGTCATAATAAACAATAGCATTTTCTACGTGAAACAATTTGCATTTCTGAAAAAAAATGTATTGTACCTATAATCACGAAGTTCCAGGCCGGAAAAGCTGTTCTGCCTGCCTATATTCAGTGCCTCTTCGCGCTTTCTAAGCCTATATTATACAATGATTACATATATTATTTATATTGCGATATATTGATAATTTGTTATTTGTGAATTTATTTATTTTTTTATTAGCGGAATAATCATTACTATAAAGTGCACACAATTTTATTTGTTTTATTATGTTGACAATTTTCATAAGTTGACAATGCGGCTGCCACAGCTGCATTTTCATTAGAGGCAGCGTTGTTTGAGGCCTCCATTTGCTGCATCATACCAGTGGTCAAAATTTTCGCAGCTCTCTAATAAACGCCGCACTTTAATGTTTTCGCGGTTTTGAGATGTTAATTCATAACAATTACATTACTGTTACAACACCATTTTTTAACAATGCTTGAGTATTAAGTTCAAATACTGCGCTTATTTCAAGAATGGTTTTGTGCAAGTACTCAAGGAATCATCACTGTCGTCGTAAAATTCTCATTATTCATCGCCTGGCACACCGCTGTCAAATTACTGGTTAGTTACGCTTATCTGATTACTCGTTTCTTGGGCAATCACCCAGATTAGGTGAGAGTCATGCCTTTCGGTAATTATCACCACATATATCATCATCAAAGCGCTTACTCATATTTCTCTTTTTTTCTTTTTGAAATGTTCACGGTGCACGAGGGCAGGTAACCCGCGCTCACGAGAACTACCACGAGCGATCGTGAGCGAGCCATCGTCCCCAATCGAGATCTCAAAACGGTCGCTAGAAAACGCTCATTCGACAAGACCAGCGGTTGTACCACGTTACGCATCTGGTCTTTGGCGATGACCAACCACGAAGAACAGATGGCCACCCAAAATGGACCGGCACCGGGTGGAAGCCACGTTCACGATCGGCGCTCTCTGTCGCGGCTTGCTTGGACAGCGCTACTGCAGCCTTCAAGGGACCTCTTGGAGCACCACTTCTGCCAAGGCCAGTACTTCCGTTCGATCCAAGCTGTATTCTGGGAAAGAATTGATTTTCTTCTTGACAACCATGGGGTGGCTCTTCCCAGCGTGTCGCAAGAACACCGAGCGCGAAATCACCTCGGACGAGCAGCTGGCTGCACTCGCCACCTCAGCAGCCTAACTGCTGCAACTAATGAGCACTGGGAAGGCGGTGCCTTGAATCTCTTCTGATGTCCGCAAGTCTGCGTGCTGCGTGACCGGGTTCGAAAAGTTCTACACAGCGAAGAACACCTGTATGGTGAGGCCACGCAGCCACGACTTCACCGACACGACACGCCCGCGAGGTTTCAGTGGTTGAAGCGAGCGTCGCTGCACTTCGCAGACATGCAAGTGACAATTATTCGCGGGCGTGGAACCACCGAATGCACAGACCATAGTATCGCTTATGATGGTTATTTCGAATAAACGCTCATCAGCGTCATGCGTTGCCTCTTATTTTCCTCACTAAACGCACCGTGAGACAATAGGTACATTTGACCATAGAAGCATATTTGTCATGCATGTTTAACGCATTTACTCGACAGCTGTGTTACGCTGATTGACGTTTGCGTAGTACTTTTTGCTGGAATCAGCTATAACGCACTGGCGGTTCGAGTTAAAGCCCAGAAAGCCACCGACACGACATTTATTCACAAACGCCAGAAACAAGCTCGCGCTGCAACCAAGCGCTCGCACCTATTATATATAATTTAATGCACAGTTCAATGAACACTTTTAATAAACTGACGTAGACAGGGCGAACATGTGCCCGAGAATGACAACACAGCTAGAACGGAATCTCCTAGCAGCCCGACAATGATGATGATGATGATGATGATGATGATGATGATGATTCCACAGACATGGCTCGTACCCACTCAGGGGGATCGGCCAAGAATCGATGACTTAATCAAGTAAGATTTTTTTAATATTGAAACCACCCACCAAAAAAAAAGAAAAAAGAAAAGACACCCTAGTCAGAATGAAAGGAGTGCAATAGTTGCTTATTGCTCAGGTCCTTCGTCAGCTAGTCAGCTAGCCCCGACGATTCATTTCTGCTTCTTTTTCCACGTTATTCTTTTTTTTCTACTCGGGTCGCGCGGAGATGGGCACCCGCAGGCTTGTGCGCCACACACCATTCTGAGGGCATAAGTATCGGCTAGCGCGATTAACCTGATGTCACATTGGATCAATATGTACGGGTGCTTCGCCGCTGTGTATAAGCCTTCCATTGTTTCGGGGTCTTCGATTCGCCGCCATCGCTTCGCAGGTGTTTGTTGGTTCTCGTTCGCCTATTAATTGTGGCGCACACTCACTGTAGGCGACTTGCGAACAGTTGAGTATTTCTCCATTAGGCAGTGTGAAGGTTTAGAATAACAGAGATCATATATATTGAGTTGACAGAATACATAGGAAATTGGAGTATTTGATCTAATATATACATTTACTACAAACAAATAAAACGAATATATATATCTCTCTTATCGGGCTAACTTTTGTCTCCTTGAGTTTTAGTGAACAAGAAGTGAGTAGTGGAGCTTATGGAGTTTCTTTTTTGCATATACCAATTTAGGTCGAGGATAGTGTTACTGTAGGCCACAGTGGGATGTATCCATCATGTAGATGATCACAAATTAGGGCTAGCTCAAAGAGCTTCACTACTAAAGAAACATATAATAGTGCTACTTGCACTCTTGACTTTGGTGCTCAGTATTAACGTGGAGCAATGATGTCGAGTATTAGGCACCCCGAATGTTCCCGTGATTTTCCTTCGATGTAGGTGATAAAAACTGAACAGTGTGCTGCGAAGGCACAACGCCGTGCTGGCTCGTATACTGCTTGACACTGGCAGCCAAAGGACATTTATAGTACGTGACGTGTCCACGAGACGCGATATACCTTCCGTCGGTACAAAAGAGCTGTCTTTGCTAACGCTTGGCATTTCCAGAAGTTCACGCAATTACCTATACTCAGCCATGCAAATCAAGCTGCAGGGTCGCTACGATGCACACGAAATCATGTTCTGGAGGTGCCAGAAGTATGTAGGGTGAACAGCGAGCAATCGGGCAAGATCTTCTGATCCAGTCGCACGAACGCAAAATGATTGTGTCTGATGAACCACAACTCGGAGATTGAATAACCTAGTTTGGTGCCGTGAAACTCAGGAGAAGACTGACGTCTGGCAGCGAAGATGGACCACGTGCGACGCAGCAGAGACAAAGTGAGTCCTTCTGTTACTATTTTTTTATTTCAGTAAGCATCAATTTCAAGACGAATTTCATTGGTATTCGCCTCTGTAAGTTAGTTCATCAGAGACAACTATCGTTTTATGTGTGAATTACGTGCGTGGGTTTTCTCTTCTATTCAAAATAGTGTGCGCGTGCCGCTCTTCTAGTTTGGCCTTTGTGGCGGCTACATACTACAACGACGACGACTACTACCACATACATCGCGGACGCACGGCGCTCGGCTTAAGGAGCTTCGCCCCTAAAAAAGAAGGAACAGAAGGACGCACTTTGAGCACTATCTGACCATAAAAGTTGCCACGTGAAACTCGCTAGGGGTAACCTTCTTGGTTATAGAAAGGTTTAGCGAGGGTTGAGTCGAAGTGCCATGAACTAGTGGCGGTGAAAAGTGGGAACTAGACAAGAAGCGCAGGCCACAAAAGAGTGCGGCCGTGTCACGTCTTGTTTAGTCCTTGTCTTCCGAGCCATGTGACACCCATATGACCATGTCTTTAACATACAGCAGATGCTGCGTTCGATTTTCGCCAGATGAGTGGGTACTCTGCGCATTCTCAGATTTATTAGGAGAGGTGAGAGAGCGATGCCCACAGAGTCCTTTTTCTGCCTTATTGGTGAGGGCCATGTTCAGTGTCTTGAACACCAATGTGTTAGTGTGTATCAGTGAGAAATTTCTTAATATATTTTACGGTGTTTTGGCCGCAGTGTACTTGTATAAAGTGTGTAAGAATAAAAACAAAGGTCATGTTCTCAAGGCACTCTTCCGTTTTTAAGCGAGCACAACTTTTTATTTTCGGAATGCGTGATCGAGTTGAGGATCTGACGATGGAACTAAAGCAAGACATCCTGTGAAGCCTAAATCCGAAGGCGGTGTCTTCATACGTATTTTCGGTATTCAGAAACTCGGATAATCTGTCGTCCACCATTGTCTCCGCTAATTCCCCTCCCCCAAGAAGTAAGATATGCAATTAATTCTCCGATGGAGGCGGAAATGTTGTAGGCCCGTGTGCTCAGATTTGGGTGCACGTTAAGGAACCCCAGGTGGTCAAAATTTCCGGAGCCCTCCACTACGGCGTCTCTCATAAGCATATGGTGGTCTTGGGACGTTAAACCCCACATATCAATCCATCAATCAATTATTTCATCAATTTGTCTATTTATTATTATCCTTATCTCTTTCATCATCATCATCATCATCATCATCAGCCTGACTACGTTCACTGAAGCACAAAGGCCTCTCACATGTTCCGCCAGTTAACCCGGTCCTGTGCTTGCTGCTTCCAATTTATACCCGCAAACTTCTTAATCTCATCTGCCCACCTAACCTTCTGTCTCCCCCTAACCCGCCTGCCTTCTCTGGGAATCCAGTTAGTTACCCTTAATTACCAGCGGTTATCCTGTCTACGCGCTACATGCTCGGCCCATGTCCATTTCTTCTTCTTGATTTCAGCTATGATATCCTTAACACCCGTTTGTTCCCTAATCCACTCTGCTCTCTTCTTGTCTCTTAAGGTTACACCTACCATTTTTCTTTCCATTTCTCGCTGCGTCGTCCTCAATTTAAGCTGAACCCTCTTTGTAAGTCTATAGGTTTCTGCTCCGTAACTAAGTACTGGCAAGGTACAGCTGTTATATATTTTCCTCTTGAGGAATAGTGGCAATCTACCTCTCATAATTTGAGAGTGCTTGCCAAATGTGCTCCACTCAATTCTTATTCTTCTAGTTACTTCTGTCTCGTGGTAAGGCTCCACGGTTATTACCTGCCCTAAGTAGACATAATCTTCTACAACTTGAAGTGCACTATCACCTATCTCGAAGCGCTGCTCTTTTCCGAGGTTGTTGTACATTACTTTCGTTCTCTGCAGATTAATTTTAAGACCCACCTTTCTGCTCTCCTTGTCTAACTCCGTAATCATGAGTTGAAGTTCGTCCCCTGAATTACTCAGCAATGCAATGTCATTGGCGACGCGCAGGTTATTTATGTACTTACCATTAACTCTTATCTTTAACTGTTCCCATTCTAGGCTTCTGAAAACCTCCTGTAAGCACGCGGTAGATAGCACTGGAGAAATCGTGTCCCCCTGCCTTACACCCTTCTTGATTGGTGTTCTGTTGCTTTCTTTATGAAGCACTATAGTAGCAGTTAATCCCCTGTAGATTTCTGCCAGGGTGTTTATATATACTTTATCGACGCCCTGATTCCGCAGTGTCTGCATGACGGCTGATATTTCTACTGAATCAAACGCTTCTCGTAATCTATGAAGACTATATATAGTGGTTGGTTATATTCTGAGCATTTCGCTATTACCTGAATGATAGTATGAATGTGGTCGATTGTTGAGTAGCCTGTTCAAAATCCTGCTTGTTCCTTTGGTTGATTGAATTCTAATGTTTTCTTTACTCTGATAGCATTTACCTTTGTAAATAGCTTGTATACCACAGAGACCAAGCTGATCGACCTGTAATTATTCAAGGCCTTGTCATCGCCTTTTTTATGTATTAAGATGATGTTAGCGTTCTTCCAAGACTCTGGCACTCTTCCCGTCAGGAGACACCTCGTAAACAGGGTGGCTAGTTTTTCTAACACAATATCTCCTCCATCTTTCAGCAGATCTAATGTTACCTGATCCTCACAAGCAGCTTAGCCACTTTGCATGCTCTCCAAAGCTTTTCTGACTTCTTCTATCATTACTGGTGGGGTGTCATCTGGGTTACTGCTAGTTCTTATAGTATTAAAGTCGTGGTTGTCCCGGCTACTGTACAGATCTCTGTAGAACTCTTCCGCTATTTTAATTATCTCTTTATTTCATGATTATTTACTGATGACGTACAGGTTATACTGCAGTGTACAGGATTTTAATTGTTAACTGACCCCTTTCCTACACGTTAAAATGCGGCTAGAACCGTCGCGTTTTCGTTAGAGGCCAGAATGGTTGAGGCCCATGTACTTCCATTAGATGCAAGTTAAAAACCAGGTGGTGGAAATTTTCGGAGGTTTCCACTGTAGGACGCCTTTCATAATAATTTGGTGGTTTTAAGACGTTTAGCCTCACTATTAAAATCTTAGGTGCAAACATTTGCTTTAGTACTTGCAATCAAATAAAGCCTTTATATAAATCAAAGGTTTGGCTAATTTCTTAAGAAATCATCATCACCGTCATCCATCATTCATCATCGCGTATCACGGTGCTTTCATATCTTCATTTTTTTGTCATTTTTCATGGTGCACGAGGGCAGGTAACCCCCGCTCACGAGGACTTCCACGAGCGATCATGAGTGAGGCGTCGTTCCAAATACAGGACCTCGTAACCGTCGCTAGAAAGCGTTCATTTGACAAGACCAGTGGTGCTACCACATTGCACGACCGGTCTTTGGCCATCATGAAGCATGAAGAGCGGATGACCACTCAACTTATAAGTGCATGGGGTGGATTTCTATGCTCCACAATCAACGTCCATGATCGGCGACCTCTGCCATGGCTTGCTGGGACAGCGGTACTGCAACCTTCAATGAACCCCTTGGAGCACCACTGTGGCGAGGGTCAGTACTTCAATTTTATTCGTGCTGCATTCCAGGCACGGATTGATTTTCAGCTAGACAACCATGGGGTGGCTTTTCCCAGCGTGTCGCAAGAACACCAAGAACGAAGTCACCTTGGACGAGCAGCTGGCTGCACTCGCCATCACAGCAGAATTCCCGCTGCTACTCATGAGCGCTGAGAAGGCGGTGCCTTGGATGCCTTTTGAAGTCCGCAGGTCTGCGTGCTGCGTGACCCGGTTCAAGGAATTCTACAGTGCGAGGAACGCCTGCATGGCGGGGCCACGTAGGCACAACTTGGTGTACATGAAAGACCCGCGTGGCTTCAGTGGTTTAAGCGAGCTCCGCTGCACTTCACCGACATGCAAGTGGCAGTGAGTTGGGAGCGTGCAACTACGAGATGTACGGACGATAGAATAGCCTATAAGAGTTAATTTAAATATACCTGTATGAGCGTCATGCATTACCTCTCATTATTTTTACTGTGCGCGTCGTGGAACTGCATACATAGAAGCGTATTCTTCATACAAGTTTCTTGCGTTTAGTCGGAAGCTCGTCTACGCTGTTTGGCGTTCACGTTGTAATTTTCGCTGGAAATTGCTAGAGCGCACTGGTGGGTCGAGTAAGCCCCGAAAGCCACAGACGCGAGGTGAATGACAAAACAGAGGCAAACTCGAGCGGTAACCAAGAGCTCGCACCCGTGTTATGTCTACGGGCATTTTGTCATTGGCGTAAGCCTTTCACCGTGTCGGGGTCTTCGGTTCGCCGCCGTCACTTCGAAGCCATTTGTGGGTTGTCGTTGTTCGCCAATCAACTGCAGTGCAGACACACTGTGGTCGACTTACAAAGAATTGAGCGTTTTCATTAATGTAGAATCAATGTTTAGAGTAATGGAGGTTTTGTATTATAAATTTCACACACGGCGTGAGAAATTACGGTATTCAATCGAATTTATATATCTATTTAAAACCCAAAAAGTTTTCTCTGTCTTTTTTCAGACAACTACTGACTTTTTCAATTTTACTTAGTAGTGAAATTTATTCAAATTTTGTTGGATTTACGACGAGGATAGTTTTCTGGTAGACAACAAAGCACATATATATGTACACGTTTTTTGCTGGTGGCGGTAAAATTTTATTAGAAAAAAAATTGATCTTGTAGAACGTTTAGATGCAGTGGGCATCTGCCACGTCGGGTAAGAGAGCTCGAAGCTTTCCGCCACCTCGCGGGCCTCCTGGCCAGCACGAAGTTGGTCTAGTCAAGAACGTCTTAGCATTTTGGCCCACTGTTCTTTCAGCCTTATGCGTACAAATCAATTACGTCTACCTGAAGCAGCTTCGCTATTCAAAAACATACACTAATACTGCTTTCATTTTCGTGCAGCACCGATGCGAAGTTTTTTAACTCGCGTGATATGTGCATCATTTTTATTTATAGTGTGCGCACAGTTGTAACACTAATTTTTGTATGAAGTAAGAGCGCATGGTATTCACAAATTGAACATCCCAGCCCTTATGAACTTGACATATGTTTCTACGTATGTCCTGCTCTGTGTATCTCTAAATATCACTGAATTTTGTATACGATTACATATACTTTTTCGAATAGCCTCCTATACTTCTTGCACCTGGGCTTACAGCTACATTCTGAAGTGGTCCCTTAGACTCTATGCTTACAATTTGTATTTTAGCCCAAGCAGCTGACATTACAGCGATTGTTTTTTTTTCATTTTGAAAGCCTTGAAGCGCAATCAAATATAGCGTTGTTTTTTGTTTTTTCTTTTATTTTTGTGATAATATTCTATTCTCCTTACAATTATTTGGCACACGATATAGACATCCTAGTGTAGTGGCACTGAACGAAATTGGCGGCAAACTAACGCCAGGGAAAATGTGACAATTCTCTCACAAACTTTGCACTGTTCATGGTTGGCACAATCTGGAAGCGGCAGCAAGGGGAAAGATTGAGGGGGCTAATATACTCCCGGAAATTTTTTACGCGAAGAGCTAGTCTTGCAGAAAGTTTGCAATCGGTGTCGGCGTCAGCGTCGGCACCGAGGCCAGGCGTCAAAAGATGTGAATGGAGCAATGAGGGGGTGTTTTAAAGGTCCCCCCATAAGAAAGCGCACAACAATATTTATTCCACCACGGTATTAGCCCCTACCAGGAGAAAGGACGAAGTCTTGACGTACCTTAGGCTAACGGGCGGTACTTGTTTGTCTACAGCGCGACGCGTTCAAGAAGTCGTTCCACGGTGAAGGTGTGCATACTTAGAACAGCTGTTTTGGCAGCGGCATACTTATTAGCAGTCTCCAGGGCTACAATCCTCGTGACGATCACTGCTTTATGTATGCTCATCAATTCTGGTGTTGCCAATATTTATGTTGCCATTGGCATCGTTGCTAAAGTGCAAACAACAGTTTATACAAACTTGTGCGACTACTTAAAATATGTCTATGCGTGCAACATTTGTACATATACTTAGCGTGATTTCATGACGTGTCGCTCAGTAAGACATTATAACCTGGTCACCTTTCTTCCGCATGCTTCGGTAACGTCGATTCCCAAGGTACGTGGGATCTACCGAGTTTTTTCATTATAATTAAGGTTGGCATTACAGCTGTTCATACACTAGCCATATAATAGGATGTTCAGTATTTATTTTATGTTTTATATCTACACTATTTTCATTTTGTTTTCTCTTTCTGCATCTTAACAGTCCATTGCTCTTTGGACAAATAACAAGACCTTATTGGGTGGGTGACAATGATGAAAAGATACAAATTGTAGTCAACGTTATTTTATAATTATTCTAACATAATGCCGATGTGTATTTCGTCTTGGTTCATGTTCTCTCACAAAAGTGGGAGGCTGATGAACCAGGCGGTACCATTTTTACAAGGTGTTCCTCACCATGTAAAATATTGGCTCTAAACGACTTCAGCAGGTCAATAGAAGACATCTTTATGGTGTTTGAAAGGTATGGCGATATGCTCCTGTTTTCTTTTTTCAGCCGTACATAAAGACACCCAGGAGTCACTAAGTCACTAAGTCACACCCAGGAGTCACTTGACTCACTAAGTCACACAATAAACGGAAACTGTGCTCTGCGAGAAGAGCGCCACAAAGTGTTACTGACGGCCATGTTCACCTTAGGGCACCTTAGGTAGTAAAAGGCAATCACGTTTCTGGCTTTCTGCACAAAATATTTGGCATTTTCATAAAAAAATATTTTACATTAATTTTGCGATGTTGAAAGATTCAGTGTTCTTACCTGCTTATAATTGGCACCTACAATGCGCTTTTTAAAGCCTAATACACTTCCTCCAGAAATAAACACTTATTATTCAGGTAACTCTATATTTATATATTTACACGTCTGTCTAGGTATTTACTTATTTATTAAGTGTAACGGTAGAGTACCTATGCTGTACTTCACAAATTTTTAATTCTATCGTGATTCCTTTCCTTCATCTTTTGACAATGCAGCTCCCGTGACCACATTTTCGATAGAGGCAGGCATGAAGTCGATTACCTCTATGGAGACAAAAATGCTTTAGGCCTATGTCATTCGATTTAGGCGCAGGTTAAAAAATCTCAGGTGCTCGTCATTTCAGAAGCTCGTATATATACGGCGCCTCTTATATTCGTTTCGAGATTTAAGATTGTTATCCAACAAGAATTGTATTCCAATTACAATATTAGCCATCGACCCTTGCTTCAGTAGTAGCAGTCAGTCAGGGAGTTTTTCAATGGAATAGAATGGAATAAAAAACTTTATTTCCTTTTTTTATAGGCAGGTGTAGTTTCTTCGGGAATCATCTTTACCTTCAGGATTAACGCCGTCATCGTCGTCGTTGGAGTCCTTCATCATCGAGTGGCGCAGCACTTTCGCATCTTGATTTTTTTTAGTGCTCGCGGTTCACGAGGGCAGATAACCCGCCCTCACGAGGACTGCCAGGAGCCATCGGGAGCGAGCCATTTTTCCCAATCGAGGATCTCGAAACCGTCGGTTAAAAACGCCCCTTCGACAAGATCGGCGGTGATGCCGCATTCCACAACCGCTGTTTGGCGTTCGCTAAACACCAAGAGTGGATGGCCGCCCCACTTGGGACTTCGCCGGGAAGATTTGTACGCTCCGCAAGCAATGTCCACGGTCGGGGCCTTCTGCCGTGACTTCCTGGGACAGCAGTCCTGCAGCCTTCAAAGAACCTGCTCGAGCACCACTGCTGCCAAGGCCAGTACTTTCTTTCGGTCCCTGCTGCCTTCCGAACAATGACTGATTTTCTTCTTGACAACAATGAGATGGCTTCGGAGTTCTCAGCGTGCCGCAACAACACCGAGCACGAGGCAACTTCGGAAGAGCCGCTCGCAGCGCTCGCCATCTTACCACTGTGCCCACTGCTACTGCGGCCCGGTGAAAGCGCGGCGTCCTGGCGTCCGTTTCCATGAGCTGCGCGACACATGATGTCCGTATGTCTGCGTGCTGCGTGACCCGGTTCGAGGTGTTGCACGCCGCGGAAAATGCTTACGTGGCAAGATCATGTGCCGGCAACACGACAGATACGGCACGCCAACGTGGTCTCTGCGGTTGAAGCAAGCGGCACCACACTTCGCCGGCATTAAACGGCAGATAATTGCGGGCGTAGAACGCTGATATATACGGATTCTCGTATAGCCCACAAAGCTTATTATGAATAAACGCCATTCAGCGTCACCCTCTGGTTCTCATTTTCCTAAACAAACGAGTCATGCGATTAGGTACATTATGATCGAATGAGCACTTTCGTCGAGTGCATGTTAGACGACTAGTCGAAATATTGTTCATGTCGTTTTATGCTTGCGTTGTACCTTTCGCCGCCAATTGCTCTTTCGCACTTTTGGTTCTAGTTGAACTATATGCAGTCGGACGAGAGATGGTGTATGGGCCATCTGTTGCATCCGGGTCGTCTTCTCACCGCGTTCTTGTTTTGTCGCCTAGGAGATCTTGGCTCATACCCACAAGGGGGATCGGCTACACCACGTTCGCTTTACTGTAACTTGTTTGGCTAACTGTTGCTTTTTTTCACTTTTAGTGGACAAGCCATGTGTAGGGAGTATTCTGTCTGGCTCATGTTCGTTTAATGCTATAATAGTCTTTCGGCAGGCTGCGCTGACCTCAAGCACATTTTCTGATATCCTGCTAAAATTACCACTACCTTAACCAGCTTCTTTGTTAAAAGATACACTCAGGATATTTTCACCCTTGGCTTTCTTGCTTTACATTATAATGCAACAGAGAGCCCAAGTAACGTACACGCGCGATTTGGCCGTGTTTCGCTTTCAATCTACGCGCACACATTATAGCGCAGATTTTTCAAATAAGAGTGCATGATAGTCATAAATTTAGCCGAAAATTCCTTATGACCTTTCCACACGTTTGCACGAACGCCAAATTTTGGTTATCGCGAAAGGTCACTGAACTTTGAACATGATTTTGCATGCTTTTTCAAACAGCTTCTTTGACTTGCTGCATCACGGATTCTAGGTACATTAGTGATTGTTCCTGGTGTACCCTCAAATTCAGAGCGCCTACGTTCTTCCAAGAATCTGACCTTATTGCAAGCGTACTCCTGTGTTCAGTGCTCAAATAAAGGTAAAATTTGCTCCTTGATATTTTGTTCTTCTTTTGCGAGGTCTTTTAATCCCGGCTGCCAATTACTCTGTTCCACCCCTGACTGCAGAAATCGCTGCTCTACTTGCCTCACTACCACGTGCCTTTTTGGATAATTTGCACAGCTTCGCAATAATGAGCCTCCAAGCCACCTTTCCCAATACGAAGAACGAGGTGCTTTTTTGTCTTCGAAACACAATTTGTGACACCAGCAGTTTGTTCACCCTACATCAGGATGTAATTATAATAAGTTGAGACCGGGTGTTAAATGCTTATTATCATCGTGCCTTCCTATTGTGCCACTTTGATTTATGACGAGTAATTAGAGGTTGGAAAGGGTTTTTCTAGTGGCTTTGTAGCGCCTAGTTTTGCCTATTTTCATCGTTTGTGCCTACACTACTGGAAGTGCCTAAATAAGCCTATTTTCAAGATTGGTAGCTAACTTAATACTATTCGAGCTCAAATTTTGTTCTCTAGTGTGGCATATAACCGTTATCGACATAACAGGGCAACACTGACATTTCTGAATTCAATAAGGTTCAAACGAAATCCTCTAGTTTCTCCGACGTCCTGTAAACAACACCTATCAGCAGTAAAGTGGGACGCGGCGGCAACCATACCCCATCTCGCTCCCATGGCGCGAGCTTCTCGAGGAGGAGAGAACACGCTCTTTCTGCATCCCTTAATCGGAACACATCTCAGCGTCTGCAGGGTAATGTGGAGACAAGAGCAATGAGTGGTGAAGAAGAGAAAATGGTGTTCATGGCCGAGTACTGATTGACTGTAAAACATTTATTGATAGACTGACGCGGAGGGCGACAAACACTATGCGGGTTCCCTGTTAGAAAAGCCAATTGGCTTCGACCGCGGCCTTTATTTAGATACTGGGTTTGTGCCATTCCTCAAGGAATCATCATGACGATCATCATCAACGCTGTCATCGTAGTCGTTCATCAAGTAGCACGCAGCTTTCTCATCTTTAATTTTTTCTCAACTGTTCACGGTGCACGAGGGCAGGTTACTCGCGCTCACGAGAACTACCACGAGCGATCATAAGCGAGCCGTCGTCCCCAATCGAGGATCTCGAAACCGTCGCTAGAAAACGCTCATTCGACAAGACCAGTGGTGGTACCACATTGCGCAACCAGTCTTTGGCGATCACCAAGAGCCAAGAGCGGATGGCCACCCAACTTGGACCTGCACCGGGTGGAAGCCACGTTCATGATCGGCGCCCTCTGCTGCGTCTTCTTGGGCAAGCGGTACTGCAGCCTTCGATGAACTTCCTGGAGCACCACTGCTGCCAGTGCCAGTACTTCCATTCCATCATAGAACATCTACTGTGTTCATGTGAACGTTTTGCGAGCGAACGCAATTTGCTACGCGAAACGTTGGAGACACTAGACAGTAGACCTCTTTCCGAAGAGAAGATACTTGGCTCATGGCTCTACGCGTCGCTGGCCAGCAAAGCGACGCGGGCACTGCTAAGTTTTCTGAAGACGACCGGACTACGCGACCGCTTATAAGCGTGCAATGGACAAGGTCCCACCAACATACACGTTGCCCTTCACTTCTCTCTCTCTTCTCCTTTAATCCCCTCACCCCTTCCCCCAGTGCAGGGTAGCAAACCGGACGTGCGTCTGGTTGACCTCCCTGCCTTTCATTTCTTCCCTTCCTCCTCCTCCTCCTCCTCCCATCCGAGCTGATCACGGGCAACGATTGACTTTCTTCTTGACAACCATGGCGTGGCTTTTCCCAGCGTGTCGCAAGAACACCGAGCCAGATGTGAGCTCGAACGAGCAGCTGGTTGCACTCGCCACCTAAGAAGCATGACTGCTGCTAGTAATGAGCGCTGGGAGGGTAGGCCCATGATTTCCCTCTGATGTCCGCATGTCTGCGTGCTGCGTGACCCAATTCGAGGGGTTGAACACAGCGAAGAACTCCTGCATGGTGGGGCCACGCAGCCACATCCTCGCTGACATGACACGTTCGCGAGGTTTCAGTGGTTCAAGTGAGCGCCGCTGCACTTCGCGGACATGCCAGTGACAATGAATTGCGGCCATGGAATCACCCGATCAATGGACGCTTGTATAGCCTATACGGGTTATTTCGAATAAACGCCTATCAGTGTCATGCCTTGCATCTCACTTTCCTCACCAAGAGCGCCGTGAGACTGGCAACATTTAGACCATAGAAGTATTTTCGTCATGCATGTTTCACGCATTTGGTCGAAAGCTGCTTTACGCTGGTTTGACGTTTGCGTTATACTTTTTGTTCGAAATAGCTATACGCACTGGCGGACCGAGTTAAAGCCCAGACAACCACCGACACGAGATGTATTTCCAAACGCCAGAACAAGCTCGCGCTGTAACCAATCGCACGCACCCATGATATATATGTACGGACGCGTCGTCGTTGGCGTATAAGCCGTGCATCGTTTCGGGGATTTCGTTTCGCCGCCTTCGCTTCGCACTCATTTGTTTGTTCTTGTTTGTCTAATAACTGTAGGCAACTGTAGGCACACCCACTGTCGGCAACTTATCGTGAGTAGAGGTTTTTTATTAGGCAGTATGAAGGTTTAAAAAAACGGAAGTGATATATGTAAATATCACAGAACAGATAAGAAATTATTTATTTATTTAATTATTTATTTATTTATTTATTTGTTTATTTATTTATTTATTTATTTATTTATTTATTTATTTATTTATTTATTTATTTATTTATTTATTTATTTATTTATTTATTTGAGAAGTGCTGCCAGCCTCACACATGAGGCCTTAGACAGGTGTGGGTGATACAAAAAAATGGCAGCATATCCACGGAGTGGATGATGGAGAGTGGGGCGAAGCATTCGTCCGTCCATGCGTCCGTCTGTGTGACCGTCCATGCGTCTGTTTGTGCGCCCGTCCCTGCGTTCTTTCGTGCATCCGCCCCTGCGTCCGTTCATGCGTCCATCCATGCATCTGTTTGTGTGTCCGTTCGTTAATCTATTCAACACTCCAAGTCCCACCATCTCGCATCTTTTTATCATATATTCCCCATATAGAAGCACCGCCATCCAGCGGACATTCCAAGGACTAAACGAGAGGTGGCACACGCACACTTTCTTACGGCCTGCGCTTTGGGTCCACTTCCCACCTTTAACCACCTCGAGTTCATGGTATAATCTAGTTCACTGTATTCATGGCACTGCGACCAAACGCTCGCTAAACCTTTCGAAAACCAAGGAGGTAACGCCCAGCGAGTATAACGTAGCAACCTTTCCCTGTCAGATAGGGCTCAATTTACATGCCAATGGCTGCTAATGAGAAATGAGAGACAGGAGAATTCGGCTTTTACTTTCTTACGGCTTGCGCTTCGTATCTACTTCTCATTTTTAACCACCTTGAGTTCATTCATGGTATATACAAGTTCATTGTATTCATGGCACTGCGGCTCAACGCTCGCTAAACCTTTCTAAAGCTAAGGAGTTTACACCCAGCGAGTATAATGTAGCATCCCCTTCTTGTCCGATAGTGCTCAATGTACATGCCAATGGCTGCTAATTGGGATCGCAGCGTGCGCGTTGACTAAAAGCCGAATGCTCATGTCTCTCATTCCCCAGTAGCAGCCATTGGCATGTACGTTGAGCACTATTTTTTATAGTTAAACAACGCACAGAAGAAATCTCTCACTGCCACCACCTTGGAGGTCAAGTGTTATACCTATTTCGGGTATGTGCCACTGGTGGTTACATACGAGGGACGCCCAAGCCACGCCATCAGGAGCTTCGCTTCTAAAAAGCGAACAAATATGAAGACACAACAGGAAAGGAAACACGTCACGCAGAGCTACACTATCAAGAATTGGTGCATCAAAGTAAAACGCCAGTACTTACGCAATTGTAGTGGTTTACACGTACACGTACAGAAAAAAAAGAAAAGAAGAAAACATGAAAAAAACTATGCAAATCAATATCTGTTCGTACACAACTAAAAACAAACATCATATAACGGTTAAAAAATCGGTACCATTTCGAATATACAACGCATTGATAAGAAAAAAGTGATAGAATGTGAAACATAAATGGAAGCCTCTTCAGTATGCGCGGTGGAATAATAGAGGACGAAGCGCAAAGAAAGATCAACGTTAAGAGGGTTGAGGGTGTCTAAGTTTCCCCATGAACGACTGAACGGTTTCGCAGTTCACGAGATCGGCAGAAAGAGCATTTCAATTAGTGACAGTGTTCGGAAAAAGTGAGTTTTTAAAGTCTTTTGTTTTACAGGAATATTCCTTCGGTTTTTTTTTTTTGATGTTCAGAATGAGTTGATCAGCGGTAAACAAATCGAATTATAGTATTCAAACTAATTTATACGTCTAATAAAACAAATAGCTCTCAGTATTTTCGGGCTATTTTTTGTCTCCTTGAGTTTTAGTAAACAAGCAGTGAGTAGTGGGGCTTATCGAGTTTTCCTTTTCTGGATATACCCATTTAGGTCGAGGATACTTTTATTGTAGGCCAGAAGGGCACATACCCAGTTTCTGGTAATGTCCACAAATGAGGGAGCTCAAACAGCTTCGCTGCTAAAGAAACATACAGTAGTGCTACTCTCACTCTTTGCCTTCGTGCTCGGCATTGTCGTGGAGAACTGATGTCAGGTATTATACAAACCGAATGTGCTCACCATTTTCCTTCGATGTAGGCACACAGTTATAGCACTTATTCTTTAAAGGAAAAGTTCATACAAAACGAAGAACTCTATCTGATGATCCGTAGATGTACCACCTCTTAGGGTTACACCCTAGGCTGCTTTCACGTGACACAGTTAAACTGACCGCCACATTTTGACTGCCAAATATTTGTTGTAATATGACCGCGTTTGGTGCCGCTTTCACCAATCTCTTTTTTTGTATCTTTCTTTTGCTTTCGTAGCCCAGGAAATCTGGTTCATACACGCGATGGGGATTGGCCACACAACAGTCAATAACGTAAATGCCCGAATGAATGAAAGAGGCAAAACTAAGCACTCAATGACACAAAAAGAAATTTATTGATATGTGGGGTGTAACGTCCCAAAACCATCATATGATTATGAGAGACGCCGTAGTGGAGGGCTCCGGAAATTCCGACAACCTAGGGTTCTTCAACGAGCACCCAAATCTACACAAAAAGAAAGTATGAGTGGTATTGCCAATAAACACTATATAGTTGTTTCAAGTAAAAGAAAAAAATATTCAATCTAATGTTCTCTAAAAGTTTTCTTTTAATTTTTATCTCTTTTAGTGCACTTAAATTCATTAAAAATAGCAGATCGCGCACACAGTGGGAATCAATGATATTCGAAGCACAAATGAGGAATGTTGATTTGTTACTTTAAATTCAGCACAACGTTACAGGGTAGACGTAAATTATGCCGTGCATGACGGCCATGTCTTGCTTATCATGTCTGGACATGTCATTTACCTTCGTCGTCTATTGGCCTCAAGGGACACCCAGATTAGTATATGTGGAGCTAGCAAAACGACCACGAGCACGCTAGGAGCGTAGCATCTAGTCATGTTTTACATAAGACGCATGTCATGATTAATATGTATGGACGTGTCATTACCTTCGTCGTCCGCTTGCGTCATGTAATACCAAATTTGGTATATGCAAATATAGTGAAACGACCGCCACCACACCATAGGCGTGGCGTGTAGTCACGACTTCCATGGCATGCATGTCAAGATTTCCCCGTTAGGGTCCTTCACTTATGTTCGCCATGCAGTTATGTCATAACATACCAGTTTCGCAAGATGTCATGTGCGCAAAGTTACCAGAAAAGTATCAAGACTAAGAAATGTAATATTATGACAGTGGCAAGTCACTGATGCTTCTCATACAGTCATGATATGTGATACTAAATTTGGTTTTGATACCATCATCGAAACGCCCAGGAAAGCTATGTAGATAGATAGATAGATAGATAGATAGATAGATAGATAGATAGATAGATAGATAGATAGATAGATAGATAGATAGATAGATAGATAGATAGATAGATAGATAGATAGATAGATAGATAGATATGCTCAAAATCACCGAAGTTTGCTAAAAATGCTTCGCATATAAAAAGAAAAGATGTCGATGTTATGTCAAAGATTGTTGCCATAATTGTTAAGAAGCATCGCCCGAGTTGGATTTTCGTTGTTTGCTGTTGCTTCTTTTCTGATTTGCTGGTGCCATTTCCCCTTTTTCTTGTCCCGGTAGCACGATAGCATCGCTTGCTTCCAGCAAGCTCACATCGAAGCTTATAAACAAGTGAGCGCGTGTTCGTCAGGTGATGTGCATTCATCGAGCAACTAGAAACGAAGACAGTGGCGCATCGGGAAATATTTTATCTCACGCGCATACAATTACCGAGTATTCGTGTGCAAGTGATGTCATCAGTGGAAGTGGGACTCTAATCGCTATGACTGCCTTGAAAGTGACGCTGGAGACCTGATGATGATGATGATACCTTTCTTTAGTTATAAAAAGGGAAAAAGGAGACCAGAATGTCAAGGGTGGTTTCCCCAATTCCAGGACACCTGTGGCCGCTGCAGCTTGACCGACCTGATCCAGGACCGCTGTGGGTCTTCAGGTCAGGTCGGACGAGGACGGCTTCCCAAAGCTCCCCCAGTAGCGTGAGTATCAGAGGCGACTGAACCTCCATAGGCTTGTTGCAGCCGTCCCATTTGACGTGTTGCAACGTCGCTCGTGACTCGCACCACGGACATTGGTTTAATTATGAATTGGGGTTTATGTGAAGCCACCTTTCCAAATCTGGATAGATGTTAACCTGAATTTGTCTTAGCTGGCGAGCTTCGTCAACTTTAAGCGATTAGTACTGTGGGGCGTACCGCTGTCTAGTATTCCGATGAGGCTCGAGTTTATCACGTGCCATGCATGGTTCATGTTGATTATCGGTGTCATTGCTCACTCGGTTTCTCAGATCACGAGCGGAACTGTGCGCCAGCGCCTTACTCGAGATACCCTCATGGCTTGGGCAACAAATTATAGCATGGCCCTGTATCAGCCTATCACCTAGTATTTTCAAGGCGACTTTCTCTAGTGCTTCACGGAGAAACATTCTGCCGGCTTCCTGGGAATCAGGCATGACTAATCCGGAGGCGTTCTCTGCCTCTTTAGTTCGAATAGCTAGCGCAATCGCTGCCGCCTTCGCCGTCGCTGTACAGGTTTTTTTTAATTGACGCTGCGACAGTTTTAGCGGTATGCGGCATTGGTTGAACTGCTACTATAACTCAGCTCTCGTTTGATTTAGTGGCATCGGTGTATACTACTTTTTCGCTTTCGCCAAACTGTCTTTGAAGCTGGCGAGCTCTATCTAGCTTGTTTTCTCGCCCTATGCTACAACTTACTCAAGTTTTGCGGAATGGGGACGACGGTTATGTGTTGGCGTGTTTCCCTAACCATGGTAGTAATGTTCTCCCGGCAGTATTGTGGTCTAGTAGGGTACCCCAAGCGAGTCAGGGTTTCTCTGCCTATCTTTGTCAGGCATAGTCGTTCCTTCTGCGACACAAGTGTTGCTGCCGCAAGCTCTTCGAAAGTGTTGTACACACCAAGAGCTTCCACTTTGTCATTGATTGTATTAAGGGATATACCTAAGGCAGCTTTGTATGCTCCCCGTATTATCAAGTCAATCTTTTTTTCATTGGTGTGAGCTCCTGATATGGTAGTCCATATGTGACTCCATATGTGACCAAGCGTAGAGTTTCTCCTTTGTTTACCCTTTGCCATTTCTCGTTATTCTGTGAATCACTCGTGCGATGTTTCTCAGTGTACATTTCAGCCTTATGATTGAATAGCTTCCTCTCTTGTTGCTTTGCAGCCATCAACCTAATGTTCTCATCGTTTGTCCCTCCGGCAGCATTTTATCTCCTATGCTTGGTTGTAGGCTGATTTGTTTCTATAATTTCTGCCATGAACACGGATAAATTCTGATTTATGTGGTGCACATGTCACGCCATTATCTTCAGCAAACGCCAGAACGGTGTCGATCGCTTCTTGCAAAGTTCCTCCTTCTTTCCCAGTGAGCCTTTGTTGACCCACAGAGTGATATGATCGGCGTAGAGGGCGAATCGGAGGTTAGGGTTTCGCTCCAGCTGCTTTACTAGTCGATGCATCGGTATATTATAGAGGAGTGGTGAAAGGACTGCGCCTTGCAGTGTGCGTCTATTTGGCATAGGAAATTTTTGGGAGCGTAAGTTCACCATGCCAATGATTGCTGTGTGGTTGGAAAGAAATGATTTTATATAGCAAAATGTTCGATCACCACAATTCAATGATTGAAGTTCTTCCAGTACAAGTCTATGAGAGATTGTGTCAAATGCCTCCCTAAAATCCAGCGCTGCGACTACGTTCTTGCCTCCACTGGTTACATTCTTAATCACTTCATCTTTTATTCGCAGTAACATATCCTGCGTATCAAATGCTGTCCGAATCCATACATGTTGTGAGACAGGTAATTCTCTCTTTCTATATATTCAAAAGCCTGGTGTGCACAACCATCTCAAAAAGCTTGATTAGGCATGATGCCAACAATATAGGCCCAAGGTTGTGGAAAATTTTACCCTTTCCAGGTTTTGAAATAATAAATATGTTGACCTCCTTCCATTGGCTAGGGATATCTCCCCCTGCCCAGACTTTTTCGTAAAGTATTGGGTAAATTTTCTAAGTAGCTTTTCGCTCAAATTTCTCAATATCGAATTAGTTATTCCATCCTCTCCCGGAGCCGAATTCCTTTCACGTGACATTGCAGCTGGGAAGACCTCTTCCTCACTTATCCGGGAATCTAGGTCCTCATTTTCTAAACCCTTGTATTCTAGATCCTGTATAGTTTCCCCAGCACTCCCAGTGTATTTCTCCCGAAGGATTCGCAGCAAAGCCTCATCATCCCATTTCAATTCTCCTGCTAAAATTCGCAATGTTGTAGTTGTAGTCATTTTAGTGTTCATGGGTTCTAGCATACTTTTCAATATTGCCAACGTTTTTGTCGTAGAGTGCGTTCCCCCCAGGGAATCACAGAAGGCGACTCAATTACTAGCCTGAAGCTCTCGGGCATATTCATTAGCTTTTACGTACAAATCTGCGATTCTGGCATTCAGCTTTCTATTAAATCGCTGCTTTTTCCACCTTTGATGACGCTGCGCCGGCCTTCCCACAAGTGCAGGAGGTGGGGGTCCACTGCTGGAGTTTTTTTTTCATTTATTTTGATGAGCTTGGTATGCAAGCTGTATGCCTTCCTCGTATCGTCCACCCAGTCCTCCAGCGTTTTTAGCTGCTGCTGCGTCACTGGATACTGCCTGTAGGCCTCCCAAGTGGTTATTTTAGCCATCCCATACGACCTTTTGAGCTTCGGAGTAGAAGCAGAAAAACTGATTATGAAGTGATCACTCCCCATATTGTCATCAAGAGTTTTCCACGATCCGCTTTCAATATTGTACGTGAATGTTAGATCTAGTTATGTGTCCATACCAATACTATTGCCTAGTCTAGATCCCGCCTCAGGCATGGTCTCTAATTGGAGATCGTATCTCTCTACTGCCTTCAATAAATCTGCGCCTTTCCTGGTGTTTTTCCGATATCCCAACAAGTATGGGGAGCATTGAAGTCGCCTGCGAAGACTAATCTGTCTTTACGTCCCATGTGCCCAAAAGTCCACTCAAGCATTTCGAGAAAGTTAACGTGACGCTCTCTTGGAGGGTTGTGTGTATCAAGAATTAACGTTTTGGATTTACCCCTTTTGGTGGTATGGTGCTCAATCAGTTGGTGCTCGGTTGGGCACTCAGATTGATGGTATACACTGCTCTCAATACCTTTATGCACCAGTGTGGCGATCCTAGAGAATTTTAAATTCTGAATGGTCTAATAATCTCTTAATTTTATTACACCCTTGCCAAGTTTCTGCAAACATATCACGTCAGATTGCGTAATTGCAGCGTCCATATATGAATGCAGTGCCGCCGCACGCTTTTGGAACGATATGGCAGTTCCAATGCCATATTTCAACGGAGTCACTAATGCGAGCTGTATTACTGGCCATGACTAATCACACTCTCGACAACTGTAGAGTCAGACCCTGCCCCATTTTTATTTTACTTGACATAGGAGCATCGGGATCACTGCAAGCTCTTTTACGCGAGCTTTGCTGTTTATTCAGTTGCACATGCACATTAGCCTTGTGGCTCTGAAGCTCCGCGTACAATTGTTTCTGAAAGTTTTGCAGACCGTGCATCTGTTGCACCAGTTCGCTCATCGTCTTTCCCATACTTTCTAACGTGATGGGCTGAGTGGAGGGTTTATCTACGTGATTAGTTTTGACTAATGCACCCATGGAGTTTCGTAGTTGCATCCTGAGAGCTGCTACTTCTAAATTGAGGTCGCCCAACGACTGCTTTAAATATCGGTTCTTGGAGAGTATTCTCTGATACTCAGGGTGCGATGCTGATTGCGTCACTTTCGCGCTGTCCCCGCCGCCCTGCTCACCTGCTAATGGGTCGAGCTCCCGGCCACTCCAGGCGTCCTGGTTGGGGTAGGGGATCGGGATTGAGGACAGGAGGTAGGTTGCGACTTTGGGGCTCGTTGTTCGCGATGTTTCTTCCTTTTCTCCCGTCATCGTGCCTTGTGCCTTTTTCTTTTCGGCTGGGTCCGCCTGGTTTCCAACCTGTGGTCATACTTCGGTATCTTCAGTGTCTTACGCATGCACCCTTAGTTTTGGCGGCGATAGTAAGTCTCCGTTAGTCGCCCTTTTTTCTGTCGTCCGGTCTGGCACCTTAAGATGCTGCTGCCTTACAGGATGCTTGAAGCACTGTTTGCATTCTTTGGTTCCCGTCAAGTGTCCCTCTCCACACGTGGAACATACATGGTTGCAGGAGTGGTCCGGTTGAGGCTCCTTCATACCACAGTTGGGACAAACGACGATGGTGGGTGTAGGGCAAATAAATTTAAGTGTAATGGGGCCAAAAAACGTGATCATTGCTTTCTTTGTCTTTCCAAACATTCTAGCTCTTGGGATCTCGACTCCTTGTGTCCGTTTGAAGCGGCCTGGGACGAGCAGCTGGTAACACTCTGTCTCCAAATCTACTGCGCTTAACTGCTACTGGTCCAGGATCGTCTGGCGGCATCTTGGCGTGCCTTTTGACCTCGCTTCCTCGTGCTGTGTGACCTCGCTCGAGGAGTTGTTCCTTTGCGTAGGTAACATGAACCACGGGGTCATGCAGCAACGTCACCGCTGAAATACGCCATCCTGGGTGGAGCATCAAGGTCGCGGTGCATCTGTGTATTGTTGCGCTTTGTTAATGAACCTGTCATGTACGGTGGCCAGGGAATGGCAACATCCACTCTTTATTACATAATGTGGGATAAATAAACGCTTATTGACGTTATGTGTTGCCTTCCAGTTTCTTTGATGAGTAATAATCGCTGATTCAGTCAAATACCATCAAACACTGGGATCACCTTCCCGATATGTAGTTAAACTTTATACGCCGCAATGATGCGCCAAAACATTCTCTTCGTGAAGGTGTTTAAGTTCGACTACTCATGACCTACGAAACATACGTCTTCAAGGTGTTTAGCGGTTGCTTTTGTCCTTGAATACTACGCCAGCTTTAAGGCTAGTCTCTCTGATTGGTTTCATTGAATATTTATACACCTCTTGAATGTAATGTCCAGATACTACTATATCAATATGAAAGACACCGTAATGAAGGGCTACGAAAATTTCCACAGCCTGAGGGTCTTAACGTGCACCTAAATCTAAGCACGATATATATATATATATATATATATATATATATATATATATATATATATATATATATATATATATATATATATATATATATATATATATATATATATATATATATTGTTACGCACAAGCAGAATAATGTAAGAATAACTATTCATTGGAGCTAACTTGGGCCCGAAAAGTAAAGGAAAATGTAGCAGAGTTGATAACAGGCGAGTCCGCGAAAAAATGAATCTCCGAAAAGACTCCGAAAAGCTGTGCACCACTTCTTTCTCGTCAAAATCTCGTGCTGAGGAGGCGCGCGCCGTCACTTCCTTTTAAAGGCTATATTCTTTATGGGGGACCTTCGCCGGAAAATATTTGGTCAGACCGTCTGTTTATATAATTGTCTGTTTGTCTGTTCGAACCATACCTAACGGCACCTAACGGACAACCCCATCCGCAGTGCCCACCTATATTACTCAAGGTTTAGCGTTCATAGTTGTCATAGTTGTGCGATTGTCAATTGAAAAAGGTAGATCCCACGGACAGTGGGAATAGATGATATGCGAAGCACGAATGAGAAACGCAGATATGTCACTGTAAAATCAGCACAACGTTACGAGGGGGAGTTAAATGATGCCGTACATGACTTCCGTGTCAGGATTATCATGTTAGAATGTGTCGCTTACCTTCGTCATCTGTTCACGTTAAGTGATACAAATTTAGTATATGTGGAGCTAGCGAAATGTTCGCGAGCACACTATAGGCGTGGTATGTTGTCATGTTCTTACATTACATGCGTGTCAGGATTATATGTTTGCACAAGTCATATACTTCGTCATCTATTGACGTCACGTAACACCAAATATGGCATATGTGGAGCTAGCAAAACCGCCGCGAGCGCATCATGAAGGGCCCTTTATACGCCAATGTACTGGTGATGCGCGCCCACGCTAGGCACAGCGACGCTACGTTGCCAAAACGCGAGCACTTATAGTCTGACGCCAGGCGCGACCAGCGCGACCAGCGTCCATCGGCGCGGCCTGACGGCAACAGGCGCAAAATGCGACATGTTGCATTTCGCGCCGATGCGTCACACAGACAACACTGCTTCTCCCTCTTTACGTGACGAATGGACGTGAGACGCGCTGAAACGCGCATGCTTCAAAGCAACGTAGTGTGGTGCGTGCCTGCGAGTATATGGCAGGACCGACGCCTGGCGTGGCAACGCCGGCGTGACGCGATGAAATGAACTCCGGCGAGCACGCGCACCGCGTCACGTCGAAATGTATTGGTGCCTTGACTGTGGCATGTAGTCATGTTCTCACATGATACGTATCTCATGATTATCATGTTTGCACCAGTCAGATACTTTCGCCATCTATTGTCGTCACGTAACACCGGATTTCGTACATGTGAAGCTAGCGATACAGCTGGAATCGTATCATGAGCGTAACAAGTAGTCATGTGGTTACACGACACGCATCTCATGTTTTTCATGTTTGCACCTGTCACATGCCTTCGTAGTCTATTCACGCACCGTAATACCAAATTTGGTATATATGGCGCTAGAGAAACAGCCGCGAACGCGTCATGAGCGTTGCACGTAGTCATGTTGTTACATGATACCCATCTCATGATTATCAAGTTTTGCACCAGTCACATACCTTAGTCATCCATTCACGTACCATAATACTAAATATGGAATATGTGACGCTAGCGAAACGGCCGCGAGCACATCATGAGTGTGGCATGTAATCATGTTATTAAATGACACGCATATCATAATTTGGCATATTAGGGTCTGTGATTGTGTTTGCAATGCAATCATGTCATACCATACCAGTTTTGCAACATGCCATGGGAACGAAACTACCACAATAACTGCAAGACCATGAAAGGTAAATCATGACATTGATGACACACATGTCATGTTTTTCGTGTTATGACTAGTCACACATGTTCTTCATACTGTCATGTTATGCCATACCAAGTTTGGTATCGATACCATTATCGAAACGGCCAGGAGAGCTAAAAGTCGTAGCCGGCTAGATAGATAGTTATATAGATACGCTCAATGTCACCGAAGCTCGCTAAGAAAAGCTTCGCATTTAAAAAGCGAATATTGCGCATACCTGAGGCGCCATAGCAACATATCTATGTTTTGTATTTCTGCCTTTATACTAGAAGAGGTACACGCAAGTACCTCGAAGGACTGTAGCGTTTAACGCGCTGCGCTGACAGTGCAACGCGATGCTGAAAAAGGTGTTTCCAACGCTTTACTACGACGGCACAGTGGTGGCACCTGCGCGTCGCTTTGCATACTACACCTTATCACCTCCGTGACTGGCGCGCATCTTTCTCCACGGCCGTGCATGGCTTCGTTTTCGAAGATAACTGCCAGATGGCACTCGTGCCTAACGTGCCTAGACACGCTTGTTTGCCTCCGTTAGACGCTCCAGGCACTCTAACCCAGTGCCTTCGAATACGATTCAGCAATTTTCTTGCGCAGAACGTTAAATAAATGTTTTGTTCACTCTCTCCACACGCAAGACTATCGTCTTTCAACGACATTCACAGTGTAACATGTAGATTCGGGCCCATTTTTTCTTGTCTCATTATCGGGTTGCTGGTCTTTTGGGAACGCACGATCTAGCGCGCGTAGTTTGAATACTGTGTCTGTCTTGCGTCGTTATCCCTCCTCCATGAACGCATCGTCCCGATGCGTAGAAGCAGTGTTGCCTACTAAATGCGTGGACTCCTAAGGAGAAATAGGTATTCTTTAAGATCGGGTGTGTATGGTTTGATGTTCATTGCCTGTCATAGTATAGCATCATTGTGATCACATGCACGATTTCTGTGCTCCTTCAGCGCCTTGACGAGCTCACTTGTCCTTCCGGTGACACCTCGCAGTTATGGAGCTGACGCGACGAAGGACTTGGTAAGGGCCGAAATAGCGGCACAGAAGCTTTTTGGAGAAGCCAGGCGTCCGCACAAGAGTTCAAATCCAAACTAAGTCGCCTGGTGCGTAGTCGACTCCTCTCCGCCGAAAGTTGTAGCAGTTTGCATCAATGCGTTGTTGCATCCTTGTGATGTCACGCCAACTGCCGTGCATCTTCGGCTCGCTTAATGAACTCGCTGATTTCAGGCTTGTGCTCTGTATTGTCGCTTACAGGCAGTATCGCATCTTATGGTGTGGTAACTATTCGACCATAGACTACCTGGATTGGCATCACTTTAGTAGTCTCCTGCACATAATTATTATAAGTGAAAGTGGCGTACGGCAGTATCTTGTCCCACGTACGACGCTCCAAGTCGACGTAAATGGACAACGTGTCAGTTAGAGTTCTGTTGACTAGCTGGGTTAGCCCATTCGTTTGGCGGGGGGGGGGGGAGCCGTTGTTTTCCTATGACATGTGCGGGTAAGTTTCTTTGGCGATCTCTACATGTCCTCACGTAATGCTGTACAGCATCCATAACTTTGATCAGTAGTGCTTGGTGCGACTGCGAGCCAATGTTCTACTCAATCCGAGGTGTCCTGCTGCTGGGTCATCGTGGCAGACTTCCAGGATTTTGGGTCGCTAGGTCGAAAGAACGACGAGTAGGAATTTCGTCCTGCTGTGCTTGAAGTTTCTCTTGTATAAAAAGTTGTTTCTCATCAGGTACGACGGCACTCTCCGGACGAAAACTCGAAGAACACGCACGGGTCGCCCTTCCTGAAGCAAGCTGAAGCAATTCCGCGTCAGATCGTTGATATTCAGTCATATCTGCGGTGCTGACGGCTCCAAAAAACGCAAAGTCGTCTCCCTCTTCCACAGGTGCAGATTCTACTGGTGCGCGTGACAGGCAATCAGTATGACTGTGCTCGCGACCCGACTTGTATACGACTGTTATGGCGTATTCTTGTAACCTGAGACTCCATCTAGCAATACGCCCAGATGGGTCCTTTTGGACTGCGAGCAAGCAAAATGATGATGGTCGCTCACTGCTCTAAATGGTCTACAATATAAGTACGGTCAGAATTTTCGCAAGGCCCATATTACCGCCAGGCATTCTTTTTCCGTCACCGAATAATTCATTTTAGCTCTCGAAAGAGTGCGACTAGCATATGCGACCACTCGTTCCTTTCCGTCTTGCAGCTGCACGATGACGGCGCCTAGTCCCAAATTGCTTGAGTTCATGTCAATCTCTGTTTCGGCTTCTTCGTGGAAATGTACAAGGACGGGGTGGTTAAGGAATCACTGTCATAGCTCATTGAACGGGCTTCGTGCTCGCTTGTCCAGGTGAAAGGCGTGTCTTCTTTCGTCTGTTGGGTTAGTGGTTCCGTAATCTTTGAAAAATCTTTGATGAATCTTCTGTAATAGGCACAAAGTCTTAAGAATCGCCTCACAGCCCTCCTGTCCGTTGGTCTAGGAAACTTTTCTACAGCTACTGTCTTTTCAGGGTCAGGAAGAATGTCTTCAGAGCTAAACAAATGACCGAGAAAACGCACTTCATGAAAACCAAAATGACACTTTTGGGGCTTTATCGTCATCCCTGCTGAGCTAATCGCTTCGAGCACAGTCCGTAGTCGTTCCACGTCTGATCAAAGTTGGCCAAAAAGATCACGACATCATCGAGATAAACAAGGCAGGACTGCCATTTTAACCCAGCCAGCACAAAGTCCATCATCCGCTGAAATGTTGGGGGTGTGGAACACAGGCCAAATGGGAGTACCTTGAACTCGTATAACCCATCTGGGGTGACGAAAGCAGGAGACAGCCGGAGGAAGTCTATGCTCTGGTGGCAGGAAAATTCCAGCGGCTCACCACGTAGATGACGGCTGGCGCGCTGATTAACTGGCGCGGGCTCGGTTGATTCGACTTGTCGTGGTTCCGGGCTGCTTCCTCGAAATCCATCTGGGTTAGGGATCATTACCCGGCTCCTCCACCAGAATTGTTACGCACAATCCAGATGGTGTTAGAATAACTATTTATTGACGCTAACTTGTGCCCGAAAAGTAAAAATTATGTACCAGCGTTTCTAACAGGCGATCCACAAAAGAAATCAATCTTCGAGAAGACCTCGCACGGTGCACCACTTTGTTCTCATCAAAATGCCGTGCTGATGAGGCGCGCGCCGTCAAGGCCTTTTCTTGTCTCGTCATCGGGCCGTTTGTCTTTTGGGGGGGGGGCGCAGGAACTAGCACAAGTATTTTGAATACTGCGTCTGTCTTGCCTCAATATAGATATAAACATTATATAAGTAAATATTGTGAAGGATCGAGCCATAGGTCAGGCATATAGGTAAGATTTATTACATGGCGTAACTTCTATGACACGTTTTTTTTGTGTGTGTGTGTGTCCTGCTGCATTGTGCAAAGGGGGTGACCTGTACTCATGATGTTTTCGGAGGCGCGCTGAGCTAGCCGTTCTTCCAAGCATCATATCTAGAAGCTGTCTGGAGGAAGGCACTCATAGGGGACGCGCACACCTTGCACGACAACTTAAGCAATCCAGGAGCACCTCAGTGGATTTTAAAAGAATCAAACTGCGCCATATAGTCTCTTCAAGACCTACTCATCCTTCTCCTGAAGCCTAAAGAATGAGCCTGCAACTTCTAGTAAGCATAGGGATGTGCTGTTTGCTCAGGAAGTACGTCCATTCGATTCCTGAAGTATCGCCACCGACGACTGCCGCTTTTCCAGAATACTTGTGCAATGGCTTCGAATTCGTCAGAATGAAGCAGCCCCGCCGCGGTGGTCTAGTGGCTAAGGTACTCGGCTGCTGACCCGCAGGTCGCGGGTTCAAATCCCGGCTGTGGCGGCTGCATTTCCGATGGAGGCGGAAATGTTGTAGGCCCGTGTACTCAGATTTGGGTGCACGTTAAAGAACCCCAGGTGGTCAAAATTACCGGAGCCCTCCACTACGGCGTCTCTCATAATCCTATGGTGGTTTTGGGACATAAACCACACAAATCTAATCAGAATGAAGCAGCAGAAAGCGCTCGCGAGAGACGGCCTAGGAGGGGCGGCGTAGGATTATCTCAGTATCACTTCGCGGTACACCGCTTCTGCTCTCGGCAGGCATGGCGTGGTCGTCTTGGAATGGTATCTGTTGTTTCCTGGCGACATGCCTGGGGCGTCTGCGTGCAGCATGATCCCCCCAACAAACTGTAATGCCCCGAATGTGAGATGGAATGCGGGATCATGCCACACAACTTGTTGGACCTTTTCTTGTTAACTTGTTCTCGGTAAGAGATAATGCTGTAAGCGTAATTAAACGCCTCCAGCAGTGTTCAGGGGAGTCAGTCAGGGGGTAGAAGCTAAGTTCTACAATCTACGGATCATACAATACACTGCCGCATTGAATACACGTGCTTCTGCGCCTTGCGCTAATGCACCCTATTTCTTTCTTTCGTGTCCTTGCTGAAAAAAAAAATTTCATTATAGTGTACACATGTGCATGGCTGTGTCACTACGGGTGCATGTGAACGACATATGAATGTGTATAATTATGTGGATGAGTGTTCCTCGTAGATTACGTGTCATGTTCCCGCCAAAGAACTCGTATGTCAGCTAGCCACATGGCATGCCTGCCTAAGTTTAGCCATGTATAGTGCTACTAGTAAGCTTAGCATCACTGGTGAGAGCTTGGATACGACCGAAACATATATCAACGAAGAACATTAGCTTCGCTTATAGCTCCAAAGCGCCGCTTGTGCGAACTGCGTGTTTTAGCTAAAGAGCTCACTGCCAGGTGAGAATTTGGCTTTTAGCGTTTTCACTAAATTGGTAGGAAGTACCCCTTCTTTCTGGTCTTTTACTAGTAGGACGGTTTGCTTCTGCTGAGTTTTTTTCAGCCATGCCAAAGACACCCAAGAGAGCGTTCATTCGACTGTGCACGTTTCACTCACTAAGCTACACATCCAAGGCAGCAATCGCACTCTGCGAGCCATGTGGGACAAACTACAACTACATAGCTCTGGGCAACTGTTGGTGCCTTTGCGTCATAATAAACAATAGCATTTTCTACGTGAAACAATTTGCATTTCTGAAAAAAATGTATTGTACCTATAATCACGAAGTTCCAGGCCGGAAAAGCTGTTCTGCCTGCCTATATTCAGTGCCTCTTCGCGCTTTCTAAGCCTATATTATACAATGATTATATATATTATTTATATTGCGATATATTGATAATTTGTTATTTGTGAATTTATTTATTTCTTTATTAGCGGAATAATCATTACATTAAAGTGCACACAATTTTATTTGTTTTATTATGTTGACAATTTTCATAAGTTGACAATGCGGCTGCCACAGCTGCATTTTCATTAGAGGCAGCGTTGTTTGAGGCCTCCATTTGCTGCATCATACCAGTGGTCAAAATTTTCGCAGCTCTCTAATAAACGCCGCACTTTAATGTTTTCGCGGTTTTGAGATGTTAATTCATAACAATTACATTACTGTTACAACACCATTTTTTAACAATGCTTGGGTAATAAGTTCAAATACTGCGCTTATTTCGAGAATGGTTTTCTGCAAGTACTCAAGGAATCATCACTGTCGTCGTAAAATTCTCATTATTCATCGCCTGGCACACCGCTGTCAAATTACTGGTTAGTTACACTTATCTGATTACTCGTTTCTTGGGCAATCACCCAGATTAGGTGAGAGTCATGCCTTTCGGTAATTATCACCACATATATCATCATCAAAGCGCTTACTCATATTTCTCTTTTTTTTCTTTTTGAAATGTTCACGGTGCACGAGGGCAGGTAACCCGCGCTCACGAGAACTACCACGAGCGATCGTGAGCGAGCCATCGTCCCCAACCGAGATCTCGAAACGGTCGCTAGAAAACGCTCATTCGACAAGACCAGCGGTGGTAACACGTTACGCATCTGGTCTTTGGCGATGACCAACCACGAAGAACAGATGGCCACCCAAAATGGACCGGCACCGGGTGGAAGCCACGTTCACGATCGGCGCTCTCTGTCGCGGCTTGCTTGGACAGCGCTACTGCAGCCTTCAAGGGACCTCTTGGAGCACCACTTCTGCTAAGGCCAGTACTTCCGTTCGATCCAAGCTGTATTCTGGGAAAGAATTGATTTTCTTCTTGACAACCATGGGGTGGCTCTTCCCAGCGTGTCGCAAGAACACCGAGCGCGAAATCACCTCGGACGAGCAGCTGGCTGCACTCGCCACCTCAGCAGCCTAACTGCTGCAACTAATGAGCACTGGGAAGGCGGTGCCTTGAATCTCTTCTGATGTCCGCAAGTCTGCGTGCTGCGTGACCGGGTTCGAAAAGTTCTACACAGCGAAGAACACCTGTATGGTGAGGCCACGCAGCCACGACTTCACCGACACGACACGCCCGCGAGGTTTCAGTGGTTGAAGCGAGCGTCGCTGCACTTCGCAGACATGCAAGTGACAATTATTCGCGGGCGTGGAACCACCGAATGCACAGACCATAGTATCGCTTATGATGGTTATTTCGAATAAACGCTCATCAGCGTCATGAGTTGCCTCTTATTTTCCTCACTAAACGCACCGTGAGACAATAGGTACATTTGACCATAGAAGCATATTTGTCATGCATGTTTAACGCATTTACTCGACAGCTGTGTTACGCTGATTGACGTTTGCGTAGTAGTTTTTGCTGGAATTAGCTATAACGCACTGGTGGTTCGAGTTAAAGCCCAGAAAGCCACCGACACGACATTTATTCACAAACGCCAGAAACAAGCTCGCGCTGCAACCAAGCGCTCGCACCTATTATATATAATTTAATGCACAGTTCAATGAACACTTTTAATAAACTGACGTAGACAGGGCGAACATGTGCCCGAGAATGACAACACAGCTAGAACGGAATCTCCTAGCAGCCCCGACAATGATGATGATGATGATGATGATGATTCCACAGACATGGCTCGTACCCACTCAGGGGGATCGGCCAAGAATCGATGACTTAATCAAGTAAGATTTTTTTTAATATTGAAACCACCCACCAGAAAAAGAAAGAAAAAAGAAAAGACACCCTAGTCAGAATGAAAGGAGTGCAATAGTTGCTTATTGCTCAGGTCCTTCGTCAGCTAGTCAGCTAGCCCCGACGATTCATTTCTGCTTCTTTTTCCACGTTCTTCTTTTTTTTCTACTCGGGTCGCGCGGAGATGGGCACCCGCAGGCTTGTGCGCCACACACCATCCTGAGGGCATAAGTATCGGCTAGCGCGAGTAACCTGATGTCACATTGTATCAATATGTACGCGTGCTTCGCCGCTGTGTATAAGCCTTCCATTGTTTCGGGGTCTTCGATTCGCCGCCATCGCTTCGCAGGTGTTTGTTGGTTCTCGTTCGCCTATTAATTGTGGCGCACACCCACTGTAGGCGACTTGCCAACAGTTGAGTATTTCTCCATTAGGCAGTGTGAAGGTTTAGAATAACAGAGATCATATATATTGAGTTGACAGAATACATAGGAAATTGGAGTATTTGATCTAATATATACATTTACTACAAACAAATAAAACGAATATATATATCTCTCTTATCGGGCTAACTTTTGTCTCCTTGAGTTTTAGTGAACAAGAAGTGAGTAGTGGAGCTTATGGAGTTTCTTTTTTGCATATACCAATTTAGGTCGAGGATAGTGTTACTGTAGGCCACAGTAGGATGTATCCATCATGTGGATGATCACAAATTAGGGCTAGCTCAAAGAGCTTCACTACTAAAGAAACATATAATAGTGCTACTTGCACTCTTGACTTTGGTGCTCAGTATTAACGTGGAGCAATGATGTCGAGTATTAGGCACCCCGAATGTTCCCGTGATTTTCCTTCGATGTAGGTGATAAAAACTGAACAGTGTGCTGGGAAGGCACAACGCCGTGCTGGCTCGTATACTGCTTGACACTGGCAGCCAAAGGACATTTATAGTACGTGACGTGTCCACGAGACGCGATATACCTTCCGTCGGTACAAAAGAGCTGTCTTTGCTAACGCTTGGCATTTCCAGAAGTTCACGCAATTACCTATACTCAGCCATGCAAATCAAGCTGCAGGGTCGCTACGATGCACACGAAATCATGTTCTGGAGGTGCCAGAAGTATGTAGGGTGAACAGCGAGCAATCGGGCAAGACCTTCTGATCCAGTCGCACGAACGCAAAATGAATGTGTCTGATGAACCACAACTCGGAGATTGAATAACCTAGTTTGGTGCCGTGAAACTCAGGAGAAGACTGACGTCTGGCAGCGAAGATGGACCACGTGCGACGCAGCAGAGACAAAGTGAGTCCTTCTGTTACTATTTTTTTATTTCAGTAAGCATCAATTTCAAGACGAATTTCATTGGTATTCGCCTCTGTAAGTTAGTTCATCAGAGACAACTATCGTTTTATGTGTGAATTACGTGCGTGGGTTTCCTCTTCTATTCAAAATAGTGTGCGCGTGCCGCTCTTCTAGTTTGGCCTTTGTGGCGGCTACATACTACAACGACGACGACTACTACCACATACATCGCGGACGCACGGCGCTCGGCTTAAGGAGCTTCGCCCCTAAAAAAGAAGGAACAGAAGGACGCACTTTGAGCACTATCTGACCATAAAAGTTGCCACGTGAAACTCGCTAGGCGTAACCTTCTTGGTTATAGAAAGGTTTAGCGAGGGTTGAGTCGAAGTGCCATGAACTAGTGGTGGTGAAAAGTGGGAACTAGACAAGAAGCGCAGGCCACAAAAGAGTGCGGCCGTGTCACGTCTTGTTTAGTCCTTGTCTTCCGAGCCATGTGACACCCATATGACCATGTCTTCAACATACAGCAGGTGCTGCGTTCGATTTTCGCCAGATGAGTGGGTACTCTGCGCATTCTCAGATTTATTAGGAGAGGTGAGAGAGCGATGCCCACAGAGTCCTTTTTCTGCCTTATTGGTGAGGGCCATGTTCAGTGTCTTGAACACCAATGTGTTAGTGTGTATCAGTGAGAAATTTCTTAATATATTTTACGGTGTTTTGGCCGCAGTGTACTTGTATAAAGTGTGTAAGAATAAAAACAAAGGTCATGTTCTCAAGGCACTCTTCCGTTTTTAAGCGAGCGCAACTTTTTAATTTTCGGAATGCGCGATCGATTTGAGGATCTGACGATGGAACTAAAGCAAGACATCCTGTGAGGCCTAAATCCGAAGGCGGTGTCTTCATACGTATTTTCGGTATTCAGAAACTCGGATAATCTGTCGTCCACCATTGTCTCCGCTAATTCCCCTCCCCCAAGAAGTAAGATATGCAATTAATTCTCCGATGGAGGCGGAAATGTTGTAGGCCCGTGTGCTCAGATTTGGGTGCACGTTAAGGAACCCCAGGTGGTCAAAATTTCCGGAGCCCTCCACTACGGCGTCTCTCATAAGCATATGGTGGTTTTGGGACGTTAAACCCCACATATCAATCCATCAATCAATTAATTCATCAATTTGTCTATTTATTATTATCCTTATCTCTTTCATCATCATCATCATCATCATCATCATCATCAGCCTGACTACGTCCACTGAAGCACAAAGGCCTCTCACACGTTCCGCCAGTTAACCCGGTCCTGTGCTTGCTGCTTCCAATTTATACCCGCAAACTTCTTAATCTCATCTGCCCACCTAACCTTCTGTCTCCCCCTAACCCGCCTGCCTTCTCTGGGAATCCAGTTAGTTACCCTTAATTACCAGCGGTTATCCTGTCTACGCGCTACATGCTCGGCCCATGTCCATTTCTTCTTCTTGATTTCAGCTATGATATCCTTAACACCCGTTTGTTCCCTAATCCACTCTGCTCTCTTCTTGTCTCTTAAGGTTACACCTGGGGGGGGGTTAGAAAAAGGGGGTAACGATTTAGAGCACAGCGTACTCTACTATGGGAGAGCTTAAAGCCGTCCCGACAGGGGGGGGGGTTAGAAAAAGGGGGCACCTACCATTTTTCTTTCCATTTCTCGCTGCGTCGTCCTCAATTTAAGCTGAACCCTCTTTGTAAGTCTATAGGTTTCTGCTCCGTAACTAAGTACTGGCAAGGTACAGCTGTTATATACCTTCCTCTTGAGGAATAGTGGCAATCTACCTCTCATAATTTGAGAGTGCTTGCCAAATGTGCTCCACTCAATTCTTATTCTTCTTGTTACTTCTGTCTCGTGGTAAGGCTCCACGGTTATTACCTGCCCTAAGTAGACATAATCTTCTACAACTTGAAGTGCACTATCACCTATCTCGAAGCGCTGCTCTTTTCCGAGGTTGTTGTACATTACTTTCGTTCTCTGCAGATTAATTTTAAGACCCACCTTTCTGCTCTCCTTGTCCAACTCCGTAATCATGAGTTGAAGTTCGTCCCCTGAATTACTCAGCAATGCAATGTCATTGGCGACGCGCAGGTTATTTATGTACTTACCATTAACTCTTATCTTTAACTGTTCCCATTCTAGGCTTCTGAAAACCTCCTGTAAGCACGCGGTAGATAGCACTGGAGAAATCGTGTCCCCCTGCCTTACACCCTTCTTGATTGGTGTTCTGTTGCTTTCTTTATGAAGCACTATAGTAGCATATGATCCCCTGTAGATTTCTTCCAGGATGTTTATATATGCTTCATGGACACCCTGATTCCGCAGTGTCTGCATGACGGCTGATATTTCTACTGAATCAAACGCTTCTCGTAATCTATGAAGACTATATATAGTGGTTGGTTATATTCTGAGCATTTCGCTATTACCTGAATGATAGTATGAATGTGGTCGATTGTTGAGTAGCCTGTTCAAAATCCTGCTTGTTCCTTTGGTTGATTGAATTCTAATGTTTTCTTTACTCTGATAGCATTTACCTTTGTAAATAGCTTGTATACCACAGAGACCAAGCTGATCGACCTGTAATTATTCAAGGCCTTGTCATCGCCTTTTTTATGTATTAAGATGATGTTAACGTTCTTCCAAGACTCTGGCACTCTTCCCGTCAGGAGACACCTCGTAAACAGGGTGGCTAGTTTTTCTAACACAATATCTCCTCCATCTTTCAGCAGATCTGATGTTACCTGATCCTCACAAGCAGCTTAGCCCCTTTGCATGCTCTCCAAAGCTTTTCTGACTTCTTCTATCATTACTGGTGGGTTGTCATCTGGGTTACTGCTAGTTCTTATAGTATTAAAGTCGTGGTTGTCCCGGCTACTGTACAGATCTCTGTAGAACTCTTCCGCTATTTTAATTATCTCTTTATTTCATGATTATTTACTGATGACGTACAGGTTATACTGCAGTGTACAGGATTTTAATTGTTAACTGACCCCTTTCCTACACGTTAAAATGCGGCTAGAACCGTCGCGTTTTCGTTAGAGGCCAGAATGGTTGAGGCCCATGTACTTCCATTAGATGCACGTTAAAAACCAGGTGGTGGAAATTTTCGGAGGTTTCCACTGTAGGACGCCTTTCATAATAATTTGGTGGTTTTCAGACGTTTAGCCTCACTATTAAAATCTTAGGTGCAAACATTTGCTTTAGTACTTGCAATCAAATAATGCCTTTATATAAATCAAAGGTTTGGCTAATTTCTTAAGAAATCATCATCACCGTCATCCATCATTCATCATCGCGTATCACGGTGCTTTCATATCTTCATTTTTTTGTCATTTTTCATGGTGCACGAGGGCAGGTAACCCCCGCTCACGAGGACTTCCACGAGCGATCATGAGTGAGGCGTCGTTCCGAATAGAGGTCCTCGGAACCGTCGCTAGAAAGCGTTCATTTGACAAGACCAGTGGTGCTACCACATTGCACGACCGGTCTTTGGCCATCATGAAGCATGAAGAGCGGATGACCACTCAACTTATAAGTGCATGGGGTGGATTTCTATGCTCCACAATCAACGTCCATGATCGTCGACCTCTGCCATGGCTTGCTGGGACAGCGGTACTGCAACCTTCAATGAACCCCTTGGAGCACCACTGTGGCGAGGGTCAGTACTTCCATTTTATTCGTGCTGCATTCCAGGCACGGATTGATTTTCAGCTAGACAACTATGGGGTGGCTTTTCCCAGCGTGTCGCAAGAACACCAAGAACGAAGTCACCTTGGACGAGCAGCTGGCTGCACTCGCTATCACAGCAGAATTCCCGCTGCTACTCATGAGCGCTGAGAAGGCGGTGCCTTGGATGCCTTTTGAAGTCCGCAGGTCTGCGTGCTGCGTGACCCGGTTCAAGGAATTCTACAGTGCGAGGAACGCCTGCATGGCGGGGCCACGTAGGCACAACTTGGTGGACATGAAAGACCCGCGTGGCTTCAGTGGTTTAAGCGAGCTCCACTGCACTTCACCGACATGCAAGTGGCAGTGAGTTGGGAGCGTGCAACTACGAGATGTACGGACGATAGAATAGCCTATAAGAGTTAATTTAAATATACCTGTATGAGCGTCATGCATTACCTCTCATTATTTTTACTGTGCGCGTCGTGGAACTGCATACATAGAAGCGTATTCTTCATACAAGTTTCTTGCGTTTAGTCGGAAGCTCGTCTACGCTGTTTGGCGTTCACGTTGTAATTTTCGCTGGAAATTGCTAGAGCGCACTGGTGGGTCGAGTAAGCCCCGAAAGCCACAGACGCGAGGTGAATGACAAAACAGAGGCAAACTCGAGCGGTAACCAAGAGCTCGCACCCGTGATATGTCTACGGGCATTTTGTCATTGGCGTAAGCCTTTCACCGTGTCGGGGTCTTCGGTTCGCCGCCGTCACTTCGAAGCCATTTGTGGGTTGTCGTTGTTCGCCAATCAACTGCAGTGCAGACACACTGTGGTCGACTTACAAAGAATTGAGCGTTTTCATTAATGTAGAATCAATGTTTAGAGTAATGGAGGTTTTGTATTATAAATTTCACACACGGCGTGAGAAATTACGGTATTCAATCGAATTTATATATCTATTTAAAACCCAAAAAGTTTTCTCTGTCTTTTTTCAGACAACTACTGACTTTTTCAATTTTACTTAGTAGTGAAATTTATTCAAATTTTGTTGGATTTACGACGAGGATAGTTTTCTGGTAGACAACAAAGCACATATATATGTACACGTTTTTTGCTGGTGGCGGTAAAATTTTATTAGAAAAAAAATTGATCTTGTAGAACGTTTAGATGCAGTGGGCATCTGCCACGTCGGGTAAGAGAGCTCGAAGCTTTCCGCCACCTCGCGGGCCTCCTGGCCAGCACGAAGTTGGTCTAGTCAAGAAATTCTTCGCATTTTGGTCCACTGTTTTTTCAGCCTAATGCGTACAAATCAATTACGTCTACCTGAAGCAGCTTCGCTATTCAAAAACATACACTAATACTGCTTTCATTTTCGTGCAGCACCGATGCGAAGTTTTTTAACTCGCCTGATATGTGCATCATTTTTTTTATAGTATGCGCACAGTTGTAACACTAATTTTTGTATGAAGTAAGAGCGCATGGTATTCACAAATTGAACATCGCAGCCCTTATGAACTTGACATACGTTTCTACGTATGTCCTGCTCTGTGTATCTCTAAATATCACTGAATTTTGTATACGATTACAAATACTTTTTCGAATAGCCTCCTAGACTTCTTGCACCTGGGCTTACAGCTACATTCTGAAGTGGTCCCTTAGACTCTATGCTTACAATTTGTATTTTAGCCCAAGCAGCTGACATTACAGCGATTGTTTTTTTTTTCATTTTGAAAGCCTTGAAGCGCAATCAAATATAGCGTTGTTTTTTCTTTTTTCTTTTATTTTTGTGATAATATTCTATTCTCCTTACAATTATTTGGCACACGATATAGACATCCTAGTGTAGTGGCACTGAACGAAATTGGCGGCAAACTAACGCCAGGGAAAATGTGACAATTCTCTCACAAACTTTGCACTGTTCATGGTTGGCACAATCTGGAAGCGGCAGCAAGGGGAAAGATTGAGGGGGCTAATATACTCCCGGAAATTTTTTACGCGAAGAGCTAGTCTTGCAGAAAGTTTGCAATCGGTGTCGGCGTCAGCGTCGGCACCGAGGCCAGGCGTCAAAAGATGTGAATAGAGCAATGAGGGGGTGTTTTAAAGGTCCCCCCATAAGAAAGCGCACAACAATATTTATTCCACCGCGGTATTAGCCCCTACCAAGAGAAAGGACGAAGTCTTGACGTACCTTAGGCTAACGGGCGGTACTTGTTTGTCTACAGCGCGACGCGTTCAAGAAGTCGTTCCACGGTGAAGGTGTGCATACTTAGAACAGCTGTTTTGGCAGCGGCATACTTATTAGCAGTCTCCAGGGCTACAATCCTCGTGACGATCACTGCTTTATGTATGCTCATCAATTCTGGTGTTGCCAATATTTATGTTGCCATTGGCATCGTTGCTAAAGTGCAAACAACAGTTTATACAAACTTGTGCGACTACTTAAAATATGTCTATGCGTGCAACATTTGTACATATACTTAGCGTGATTTCATGACGTGTCGCTCAGTAAGACATTATAACCTGGTCACCTTTCTTCCGCATGCTTCGGTAACGTCGATTCCCAAGGTACGTGGGATCTACCGAGTTTTTTCATTATAATTAAGGTTGGCATTACAGCTGTTCATACACTAGCCATATAATAGGATGTTCAGTATTTATTTTATGTTTTATATCTACACTATTTTCATTTTGTTTTCTCTTTCTGCATCTTAATAGTCCATTGCTCTTTGGACAAATAACAAGACCTTAGTGGGTGGGTGACAATGATGAAAAGATACAAATTGTAGTCAACGTTATTTTATAATTATTCTAACATAATGCCGATGTGTATTTCGTCTTGGTTCATGTTCTCTCACAAAAGTGGGGGCTGATGAACCAGGCGGTACCATTTTTACAAGGTGTTCCTCACCATGTAAAATATTGGCTCTAAACGACTTCAGCAGGCCAATAGAAGACATCTTTCTTTATGGTGTTTGAAAGGTATGGCGATATGCTCCTGTTTTCTTTTTTCAGCCGTACATAAAGACACCCAGGAGACACTAAGTCACTAAGTCACACCCAGGAGTCACTTGACTCACTAAGTCACACAATAAACGGAAACTGTGCTCTGCGAGAAGAGCGCCACAAAGTGTTACTGTCGGCCATGTTCACCTTAAGGCACCTTAGGTAGTAAAATGCAATCACGTTTCTGGCTTTCTGCACAAAATATTTGGCATTTTCATAAAAAAATATTTTACACTAATTTTGCGATGTTGAAAGATTCAGTGTTCTTACCTGCTTATAATTGGCACCTACAATGCGCTTTTTAAAGCCTAATACACTTCCTCCAGAAATAAACACTTATTATTCAGGTAACTCTATATTTATATATTTACACGTCTGTCTAGGTATTTACTTATTCATTAAGTGTAACGGTAGAGTACCTATGCTGTACTTCACAAATTTTTAATTCTATCGTGATTCCTTTCCTTCATCTTTTGACAATGCAGCTCCCGTGGCCACATTTTCGATAGACGCAGGCATGAAGTCGATTACCTCTATGGAGACAAAAATGCTTTAGGCCTATGTCATTCGATTTAGGCGCAGGTTAAAAAATCTCAGGTGCTCGTCATTTCAGAAGCTCGTATATATACGGCGCATCTTATATTCGTTTCGAGATTTAAGATTGGTATCCAACAAGAATTGTATTCCAAATACAATATTAGCCATCGACCCTTGCTTCAGTAGTAGCAATCAGTCAGGGAGTTTTTCAATGGAATAGAATGGAATAAAAAACTTTATTTCCTTTTTTTATAGGCAGGTGTAGTTTCTTCGGGAATCATTTTTACCTTCAGGATTAACGCCGTCATCGTCGTCGTTGGAGTCCTTCATCATCGAGTGGCGCAGCACTTTCGCATCTTGATTTTTTTTAGTGCTCGCGGTTCACGAGGGCAGATAACCCGCCCTCACGAGGACTGCCAGGAGCCATCGGGAGCGAGCCATTTTTCCCAATCGAGGATCTCGAAACCGTCGGTTAAAAACGCCCCTTCGACAAGATCGGCGGTGATACCGCATTCCACAACCGCTGTTTGGCGTTCGCTAAACACCAAGAGTGGATGGCCGCCCCACTTGGGACTTCGCCGGGAAGATTTATACGCTCCGCAAGCAATGTCCACGGTTGGGGCCTTCTGCCGTGACTTCCTGGGACAGCAGTCCTGCAGCCTTCAAAGAACCTGCTCGAGCACCACTGCTGCCAAGGCCAGTACTTTCTTTCGGTCCATGCTGCCTTCCGAACAATGACTGATTTTCTTCTTGACAACAATGAGATGGCTTCGGAGTTCTCAGCGTGCCGCAACAACACCGAGCACGAGGCAACTTCGGAAGAGCCGCTCGCAGCGCTCGCCATCTTACCACTGTGCCTACTGTTACTGCGGCCCGGTGAAAGCGCGGCGTCCTGGCGTCCGTTTCCATGAGCTGCGCGACACATGATGTCCGTATGTCTGCGTGCTGCGTGACCCGGTTCGAGGTGTTGCACGCCGCGGAAAATGCTTACGTGGCAAGATCATGTGCCGGCAACACGACAGATACGGCACGCCAACGTGGTGTCTGCGGTTGAAGCAAGCGGCACCACACTTCGCCGGCATTAAACGGCAGATAATTGCGGGCGTAGAACGCTGATATATACGGATTCTCGTATAGCCCACAAAGCTTATTATGAATAAACGCCATTCAGCGTCACCCTCTGGTTCTCATTTTCCTAAACAAACGAGCCATGCGATTAGGTACATTATGATCGAATGAGCACTTTCGTCGAGTGCATGTTAGACGACTAGTCGAAATATTGTTCATGTCGTTTTATGCTTGCGTTGTACCTTTCGCCGCCAATTGCTCTTTCGCACTTTTGGTTCTAGTTGAACTATATGCAGTCGGACGAGAGATGGTGTATGGGCCATCTGTTGCATCCGGGTCGTCTTCTCACCGCGTTCTTGTTTTGTCGCCTAGGAGATCTTGGCTCATACCCACAAGGGGGATCGGCTACACCACGTTCGCTTTACTGTAACTTGTTTGGCTAACTGTTGCTTTTTTTCACTTTTAGTGGACAAGCCATGTGTAGGGAGTATTCTGTCTGGCTCATGTTCGTTTAATGCTATAATAGTCTTTCGGCAGGCTGCGCTGACCTCAAGCACATTTTCTGATATCCTGCTAAAATTACCACTACCTTAACCAGCTTCTTTGTTAAAAGATACACTCAGGATATTTTCACCCTTGGCTTTCTTGCTTTACATTATAATGCAACAGACAGCCCAAGTAACGTACACGCGCGATTTGGCCGTGTTTCGCTTTCAATCTACGCGCACACATTATAGCGCTGATTTTTCAAATAAGAGTGCATGATAGTCATAAATTTAGCCGAAAATTCCTTATGACCTTTCCACACGTTTGCACGAACGCCAAATTTTGGTTATCGCGAAAGGTCACTGAACTTTGAACATGATTTTGCATGCTTTTTCAAACAGCTTCTTTGACTTGCTGCATCACGGCTTCTAGGTACATTAGTGCTTGTTCCTGGTGTACCCTCAAATTCAGAGCGCCTACGTTCTTCCAAGAATCTGACCTTATTGCAAGCGTACTCCTGTGTTCAGTGCTCAAATAAAGGTGACATTTGCTCCTTGATATTTTGTTCTTCTTTTGCGAGGTCTTTTAATCCCGGCTGCCAATTACTCTGTTCCACTCCTGACTGCAGAAATCGCTGCTCTACTTGCCTCACTATCACGTGCCTTTTTTGATAATTTGCACAGCTTCGCAATAATGAGCCTCCAAGCCACCTTTCCCAATACGAAGAACGAGGTGCTTTTTTTGTCTTCGAAACACAATTTGTGACACCAGCAGTTTGTTCACCCTACATGTAATGTAGTTATAATATGTAATTATAATAAGTTGTAATTATAATAAGTTGAGACCGGGTGTTAAATGCTTATTATCATCGTGCCTTCCTATTGTGCCACTTTGATTTATGACGAGTAATTAGAGGTTGGAAAGGGTTTTTCTAGTGGCTTTGTAGCGCCTAGTTTTGCCTATTTTCATCGTTTGTGCCTACACTACTGGAAGTGCCTAAATAAGCCTATTTTCAAGATTGGTAGCTAACTTAATACTATTCGAGCTCAAATTTTGTTCTCTAGTGTGGCATATAACCGTTATCGGCATAACAGGGCAACACTGACATTTCTGAATTCAATAAGGTTCAAACGAAATCCTCTAGTTTCTCCGACGTCCTGTAAACAACACCTATCAGCAGTAAAGTGGGACGCGGCGGCAACCATACCCCATCTCGCTCCCATGGCGCGAGCTTCTCGAGGAGGAGAGAACACGCTCTTTCTGCATCCCTTAATCGGAACACATCTCAGCGTCTGCAGGGTAATGTGGAGACAAGAGCAATGAGTGGTGAAGAAGAGAAAATGGTGTTCATGGCCGAGTACTGATTGACTGTAAAACATTTATTGATAGACTGACGCGGAGGGCGACAAACACTATGCGGGTTCCCTGTTACAAAAGCCAATTGGCTTCGACCGCGGCCTTTATTTAGATACTGGGTTTGTGCCGTTCTTCAAGGAATCATCATGACGATCATCATCAACGCTGTCATCGTAGTCGTTCATCAAGTAGCACGCAGCTTTCTCATCTTTAATTTTTTTCTCAACTGTTCACGGTGCACGAGGGCAGGTTACTCGCGCTCACGAGAACTACCACGAGCGATCATAAGCGAGCCGTCGTCCCCAATCGAGGATCTCGAAACCGTCGCTAGAAAACGCTCATTCGACAAGACCAGTGGTGGTACCACATTGCGCAACCAGTCTTTGGCGATCACCAACGACCAAGAGTGCATGGCCACCCAACTTGGATCTGCAACGGGTGGAAGCCACGTTCACGATCAGCGCTCTCTGCCCTGGCTTCCTGGGACAGCGGTACTGGAGCCTTCGATGACCTCCTGGAGCACCACTGCTCCCAGGGCCAATACTTCTATTCGATCCGAGCTGCATCCCTGGCAAGAATTGATTTTCTTCTTGACAACCATGGGGTTGCTTTTCCCAGCGTGTCGCAAGAACAGCGAGCCCGATGTGACCTCGGTCGAGCAGCTGGTTGCACTCGCCACCTCAGAAGCATGACTGCCGCTACTAATCAGCGCTGCGAAGATAGTCCCATGATTTCCTTCTGATGTTCGCATGTCTGCGTGCTGCGTGACCCAATTCGAGGGGTTGAACACAGCGAAGAACTCCTGCATGGTGGGGCCACGCAGCCACATCCTCGCTGACATGACACGTCCGCGAGGTTTCAGTGGTTCAAGTGAGCGCCGCTGCACTTCGCGGACATGCCAGTGACAATGAATTGCGGCCATGGAATCACCCGATCAATGGACGCTTGTATAGCCTATACGGGTTATTTCGAATAAACGCCTATCAGTGTCATGCCTTGCATCTCACTTTCCTCACCAAGAGCGCCGTGAGACTGGCAACATTTAGACCATAGAAGTATTTTCGTCATGCTTGTTTCACGCATTTGGTCGAAAGCTGCTTTACGCTGGTTTGACGTTTGCGTTATCCTTTTTGTTCGAAATAGCTATACGCACTGGCGGGTCGAGTTAAAGCCCAGACAGCCACCGACACGAGATGTATTCCCAAACGCCAGGAACAAGTCCGCGGTGTAACCAATCGCACGCACCCATGATATATATGTACGGACGCGTCGTCGTTGGCGTATAAGCCGTGCATCGTTTCGGGGATTTCGTTTCGCCGCCTTCGCTTCGCACTCATTTGTTTGTTCTTGTTTGTCTAATAACTGTAGGCAACTGTAGGCACACCCACTGTCGGCAACTTATCGTGAGTAGAGTTTTTTTATTAGGCAGTATGAAGGTTTAAAATAACGGAAGTGATATATGTAAATATCACAGAACAGATAAGAAATTATTTATTTATTTATTTATTTATTTATTTTTTTTTTTTTGTTTATTTATTTATTTATTTATTTATTTATTTATTTATTTATTTATTTATTTGAGAAGTGCTGCCAGCCTCACACATGAGGCCTTAGACAGGTGTGGGTGATACAAAAAAATGGCAGCATATCCACGGAGTGGATGATGGAGAGTGGGGCGAAGCATTCGTCCGTCCATGCGTCCGTCTGTGTGACCGTCCATGCGTCTGTTTGTGCACCCGTCCCTGCGTTCTTTCGTGCATCCGCCCCTGCGTCCGTTCATGCGTCCATCCATGCATCTGTTTGTGTGTCCGTTCGTTCATCTATTCAACACTCCAAGTCCCACCATCTCGCATCTTTTTATCATATATTCCCCATATAGAAGCACCGCCATCCAGCGGACATTCCAAGGACTAAACGAGAGGTGGCACACGCACACTTTCTTACGGCCTGCGCTTTGGGTCCACTTCCCACCTTTAACCACCTCGAGTTCATGGTATAATCTAGTTCACTGTATTCATGGCACTGCGACCAAACGCTCGCTAAACCTTTCGAAAACCAAGGAGGTTACGCCCAGCGAGTATAACGTAGCAACCTTTCCCTGTCAGATAGGGCTCAATTTACATGCCAATGGCTGCTAATGAGAAATGAGAGACAGGAGAATTCTGCTTTTACTTTCTTACGGCTTGCGCTTCGTATCTACTTCTCATTTTTAACCACCTTGAGTTCATTCATGGTATATACAAGTTCATTGTATTCATGGCACTGCGGCTCAACGCTCGCTAAACCTTTCTAAAGCTAAGGAGTTTACACCCAGCGAGTATAATGTAGCATCCCTTTCTTGTCCGATAGTGCTCAATGTACATGCCAATGGCTGCTAATGGGGATCGCAGCGTGCGCGTTGACTAAAAGCCGAATGCTCATGTCTCTCATTCCCCAGTAGCAGCCATTGGCATGTACATTGAGCACTATTTTTTATAGTTAAACAACGCACAGAAGAAATCTCTCACTGGCACCACCTTGGAGGTCAAGTGTTATACCTATTTCGGGTATGTGCCACTGGTGGTTACATACGAGGGACGCCCAAGCCACGCCATAAGGAGCTTCGCTCCTAAAAAGCGAACAAATATGAAGACACAACAGGAAAGGAAACACGTCACGCAGAGCTACACTATCAAGAATTGGTGCATCAAAGTAAAACGCCAGTACTTACGCAATTGTAGTGATTTACACGTACAGAAAAAAAAGAAAAAAAGAAAACATGAAAAAAACTATGCAAATCAATATCTGTTCGTACACAACTAAAAACAAACATCATATAACGGTTAAAAAATTGGTACCATTTCGAAAATACAAAGCATTGATAAGAAAAAAGTGATAGAATGTGGAACATAAATGGAAGCCTCTTCAATATGCACGGTGGAATAATAGAGGACGAAGCGCAAAGAAAGATCAAAGTTAAGAGGGTTGAGGGTGTCTAAGTTTCCCCATGAACGACTGAACGGTTTCGCAGTTCACGAGATCGGCAGAAAGAGCATTTCAATTAGTGACAGTGTTCGGAAAAAGTGAGTTTTTAAAGTCTTTTGTTTTACAGGAATATTCCTTCGGTTTTTTTTTTTGATGTTCAGAATGAGTTGATCAGCGGTAAACAAATCGAATTATAGTATTCAAACTAATTTATACGTCTAATAAAACAAATAGCTCTCAGTATTTTCGGGCTATTTTTTGTCTCCTTGAGTTTTAGTAAACAAGCAGTGAGTAGTGGGGCTTATCGAGTTTTCCTTTTCTGGATATACCCATTTAGGTCGAGGATACTTTTATTGTAGGCCAGAAGGGCACATACCCAGTTTCTGGTAATGCCCACAAATGAGGGAGCTCAAACAGCTTCGCTGCTAAAGAAACATACAGTAGTGCTACTCTCACTCTTTGCCTTCGTGCTCGGCATTGTCGTGGAGAACTGATGTCAGGTATTATACAAACCGGATGTGCCCACCATTTTCCTTCGATGTAGGCACACAGTTATAGCACTTATTCTTTAAAGGAAAAGTTCATAGAAAACGAAGAACTCTATCTGATGATCCGTAGATGTACCACCTTTTAGGGTTACACCCTAGGCTGCTTTCACGTGACACAGTTAAACTGACCGCCACATTTTGACTGCCAAATATTTGTTGTAATATGACCGCGTTTGGTGCCGCTTTCACCAATCTCTTTTTTTGTATCTTTCTTTTGCTTTCGTAGCCCAGGAAATCTGGTTCATACACGCGATGGGGATTGGCCACACAACAGTCAATAACGTAAATGCCCGAATGAATGAAAGAAGCAAAACTAAGCACCAATGACACAAAAAGAAATTTATTGATATGTGGGGTGTAACGTCCCAAAACCATCATATGATTATGAGAGACGCCGTAGTGGAGGGCTTCGGAAATTCCGACAACCTAGGGTTCTTCAACGAGCACCCAAATCTACACAAAAAGAAAGTATGAGTGGTATTGCCAATCAACACTATATAGTTGTTTGAAGTAAAAGAAAAAAATATTCAATCTAATGTTCTATAAAAGTTTTCTTTTAATTTTTATCTCTTTTAGTGCACTTAAATTCATAAAAAATAGCAGATCGCGCACACAGTGGGAATCAATGATATTCGAAGCACAAATGAGGAATGTTGATTTGTTACATTAAATTCAGCACAACGTTACAGGGTAGACGTAAATTATGCCGTGCATGACGTCCATGTCTTGCTTATCATGTCTGGACATGTCATTTACCTTCGTCGTCTATTGGCCTCAAGGGACACCCAGATTAGTATATGTGGAGATAGCAAAACGACCACGAGCACGCTAGGAGCGTAGCATCTAGTCATGTTTTACATAAGACGCATGTCATGATTAATATGTATGGACGTGTCATTACCTTCGTCGTCCGCTTGCGTCATGTAATACCAAATTTGGTATATGCAAATATAGTGAAACGACCGCCACCACACCATAGGCGTGGCGTGTAGTCACGACTTCCATTGCATGCATGTCAAGATTTCCCCGTTAGGGTCCTTCACTTATGTTCGCCATGCAGCTATGTCATAACATACCAGTTTCGCAAGATGTCATGTGAGCAAAGTAACCACAAAAGTATCAAGACTAAGAAATGTAATATTATGACAGTGACAAGTCACTGATGCTTCTCATACAGTCATGATATGTGATACTAAATTTGGTTTTGATACCATCATCGAAACGGCCAGGAAAGCTATGTAGATTGATAGATAGATAGATAGATAGATAGATAGATAGATAGATAGATAGATAGATAAATAGATAGATAGATAGATAGATAGATAGATAGATAGATAGATAGATAGATAGATAGATAGATAGATAGATAGATAGATAGATAGATAGATAGATAGATATGCTCAAAATCACCGAAGTTTGCTAAAATGCTTTGCATATAAAAAGAAAAGATGTCAATGTTATGTCAAAGATTGTTGCCATAATTGTTAAGAAGCATCGCCCGAGTTGGATTTTCGTTGTTTGCTGTTGCTTCTTTTCTGATTTTCTGGTGCCATTTCCCCTTTTTCTTGTCCCGGTAGCACGATAGCATCGCTTGCTTCCAGCAAGCTCACATCGAAGCTTATAAAGAAGTGAGCGCGTGTTCGTCAGGTGATGTGCATTCATCGAGCAACTAGAAACGAAGACAGTGGCGCTTCGGGAAATATTTTATCTCACGCGCATACAATTACCGAGTATTCGTGTGCAAGTGATGTCATCAGTCGAAGTGGGACTCTAATCGCTATGACTGCCTTGAAAGTGACGCTGGAGACCTGATGATGATGATTATACCTTTCTTTAGTTATAAAAAGGGAAAAAGGAGACCAGAATGTCAAGGGTGGTTTCCCAATTCCAGGACACTAGTGGCCGCTGCAGCTTGACCGACCTGATCCAGGACCGCTTTGGGTCTTCAGGTCAGGTCGGACGAGGACGGCTTCCCAAAGCTCCCCCAGTAGCGTGAGTATCAGAGGCGACTGAACCTCCATAGGCTTGTTGCAGCCGTCCCATTTGACGTGTTGCAACGTCGCTCGTGACTCGCACCACGGACATTGGTTTAATTATGAATTGGGGTTTATGTGAAGCCACCTTTCCAAATCTGGATATATGTTAACCTGAATTTGTCTTAGCTGGCGAGCTTCATCAACTTTAAGCGATTAGTACTGTGGGGCGTACCGCTGTCTTGTATTCCGATGAGGCTCGAGTTTATCACGTGCCGTGCATGGTTCATGTTGATTATCGGTATCATTGCTCACTCGGTTTCTCAGATCACGAGCGGAACTGTGCGCCAGCGCCTTACTCGAGATACCCTCATGGCCTGGGCAACAAATTATAGCATGGCCCTGTATCAGCCTATTACCTAGTATTTTCAAGGCGACGTTCTCTAGTGCTTCACGGAGAAACATTCTGCCGGCTTCCTGGGAATCAGGCATGACTAATCCGGAGGCGTTCTCTGCCTCTTTAGTTCGAATAGCTAGCGCAATCGCTGCCGCCTTCGCCGTCGCTGTACAGGATTTTTTTAATTGACGCTGCGACAGTTTTAGCGGTATGCGGCATTGGTTGAACTGCTACTATAACTCAGCTCTCGTTTGATTTAGTGGCATCGGTGTATACTACTTTTTCGCTTTCGCCAAACTGTCTTTGAAGCTGGCGAGCTCTATCTAGCTCGTTTTCTCACCCTATGCTACAACTTACTCAAGTTTTGCGGAATGGGGACGACGGTTATGTGTTGGCGTGTTTCCCTAACCATGGTAGTAATGTTCTCCCGGCAGTATTGTGGTCTAGTAGGGTACCCCAAGCGAGTCAGGGTTTCTCTACCTATCTTTGTCAGGCATAGTCGTTCCTTCTGCGACACAAGTGTTGCTGCCGCAAGCTCTTCGAAAGTGTTGTACACACCAAGAGCTTCCACTTTGTCATTGATTGTATTAAGGGGTATACCTAAGGCAGCTTTGTATGCTCCCCGTATTATCAAGTCAATCTTTTTTTCATTGGTGTGAGCTCCTGATATGGCAGTCCATATGTGACTCCATATGTGACCAAGCGTAGAGTTTCTCCTTTGTTTACCCTTTGCCATTTCTCGTTATTCTGTGAATCACTCGTGCGATGTTTCTCAGTGTACATTTCAGCCTTATGATTGAATAGCTTCCTCTCTTGTTGCTTTGCAGCCATCAACCTAATGTTCTCATCGTTTGTCCCTCCGGCAGCATTTTATCTCCTATGCTTGGTTGTAGGCTGATTTGTTTCTATAATTTCTGCCATGAACACGGATAAATTCTGATTTATGTGGTGCACATGTCACGCCATTATCTTCAGCAAACGCCAGAACGGTGTCGATCGCTTCTTGCAAAGTTGCTCCTTCTTTCCCAGTGAGCCTTTGTTGACCCACAGAGTGATATGATCGGCGTAGAGCGCGAATCGGAGGTTAGGGTTTCGCTCCAGCTGCTTTACTAGTCGATTCATCGGTATATTATAGAGGAGTGGTGAAAGGACTGCGCCTTGCAGTGTGCCTCTATTTGGCATAGGAAATTTTTGGGAGCGTATGTTCACCATGCCAATGATTGCTGTGTGGTTGGAAAGAAATGATTTTATATAGCAAAATGTTCGATCACCACAATTCCTTGATTGAAGTTCTTCCAGTACAAGTCTATGAGAGATTGTATCAAATGCCTCCCTAAAATCTAGCGCTGCGACTACGTTCTTGCCTCCACTGGTTACATTCTTAATCACTTCATCTTTTATTCGCAGTAACATATCCTGCGTATCAAATGCTGTCCGAATCCATACATGTTGTGAGACAGGTAATTCTCTCTTTCTATATATTCAAAAGCCTGGTGTGCACAACCATCTCAAAAAGCTTGATTAGACATGATGCCAACAATATAGGCCCAAGGTTGTGGAAAATTTTACCCTTTCCAGGTTTTCAAATAATAAATATGTTGACCTCCTTCCATTGGCTAGGGATATCTCCCCCTGCCCAGACTTTTTCGTAAAGTATTGGGTAAATTTTCTAAACAGCTTTTCGCTCAAATTTCTCAATATCGAATTAGTTATTCCATCCTCTCCCGGAGCCGAATTCCTTTCACGTGACATTGCATCTGAGAAGACCTCTTCCTCACTTATCCGGGAATCTAGGTCCTCATTTTCTAAACCCTTGTATTCTAGATCCTGTATAGTTTCCCCAGCACTCCCAGTGTATTTCTCCCGAAGGATTCGCAGCAAAGCCTCATCATCCCATTTCAATTCTCCCGCTAAAATTCGCAATGTTGTAGTTGTAGTCATTTTAGTGTTCATGGGTTCTAGCATACTTTTCAATATTGCCAACTTTTTTGTCGTAGAGTGCGTTCCCCCCAGGGAATCACAGAAGGCGACTCAATTACTAGCCTGAAGCTCTCGGGCATATTCATTAGCTTTTACGTACAAATCTGCGATTCTGGCATTCAGCTTTCTATTAAATCGCTGCTTTTTCCACCTTTGATGACGCTGCGCCGGCCTTCCCACAAGTGCAGGAGGTGGGGGTCCACTGCTGGAGTATTTTTTTTCATTTATTTTGATGAGCTTGGTATGCAAGCTGTATGCCTTCCTCGTATCGTCCACCCAGTCCTCCAGCGTTTTTAGCTGCTGCTGCGTCACTGGATACTGCCTGTAGGCCTCCCAAGTGGTTATTTTAGCCATCCCATACGACCTTTTGAGCTTCGGAGTAGAAGCAGAAAAACTGATTATGAAGTGATCACTCCCCATATTGTCATCAAGAGTTTTCCACGATCCGCTTTTAATATTGTACGTGAATGTTAGATCTAGATATGTGTCCATACCAATACTATTGCCTAGTCTAGATCCCGCCTCAGGCATGGTCTCTAATTGGAGATCGTATCTCTCTACTGCCTTCAATAAATCTGCGCCTTTTCTGGTGTTTTTCCGATATCCCAACAAGTATGGGGAGCATTGAAGTCGCCTGCGAAGACTAATCTGTCTTTACGTCCCATAGGCCCAAAAGTCCACTCAAGCATTTCGAGAAAGTTGACGTGACGCTCTCTTGGAGGGTTGTGTGTATCAAGAATTAACGTTTTGGATTTACCCCTTTTGGTGGTATGGTGCTCAATCAGTTGGTGCTCGGTTGGGCACTCAGATTGATGGTATACACTGCTCTCAATACCTTTATGCACCAGTGTGGCGATCCTAGAGAATTTTAAATTCTGAATGGTCTAATAATCTCTTAATTTTATTACACCCTTGCCAAGTTTCTGCAAACATATCACGTCAGATTGCGTAATTGCAGCGTCCATATATGATTGCAGTGCCGCCGCACGCTTTTGGAACGATATGGCAGTTCCAATGCCATATTTCAACGGAGTCACTAATGCGAGCTGTATTACTGGCCATGACTAATCACACTCTCGACAACTGTAGAGTCAGACCCTGCCCCATTTTTATTTTACTTGACATAGGAGCATCGGGATCACTGCAAGCTCTTTTACGCGAGCTTTGCTGTTTATTCAGTTGCACATGCACATTAGCCTTGTGGCTCTGAAGCTCCGCGTACAATTGTTTCTGAAAGTTTTGCAGACCGTGCATCTGTTGCACCAGTTCGCTCATCGTTTTTCCAATACTTTCTAACGTGATGGGCTGAGTGGAGGGTTTATCTACGTGATTAGTTTTGACTAATGCACCCATGGAGTTTCGTAGTTGCATCCTGAGAGCTGCTACTTCTAAATTGAGGTCGCCCAACGACTGCTTTAAATATCGGTTCTTGGAGAGTATTCTCTGATACTCAGGGTGCGATGCTGATTGCGTCACTTTCGCGCTGTCCCCGCCGCCCTGCTCACCTGCTAATGGGTCGAGCTCCCGGCCACTCCAGGCGTCCTGGTTGGGGTAGGGGATCGGGATTGAGGACAGGAGGTAGGTTGCGACTTTGGGGCTCGTTGTTCGTGATGTTTCTTCCTTTTCTCCCGTCATCGTGCCTTGTGCCTTTTATTTTCGGTTGGGTCCGCCTGGTTTCCAACCTGTGGTCATACTTCGGTATCTTCAGTGTCTTCCGATGCATACCACCTTGGTTTTGGCGGCGATAGTAAGGCTCCGTTAGTCGCCCTTTTGTCTGTCGTCCGGTCAGGCACCTTAAGATGCTGCGGCCTTACTGGATGCTTGAAGCGCTGTTTGCATTCTTTCGTTCCCGTCAAGTGTCCCTCTCCACACGTGGAACATACAGGGTGGCAGGAGTGGTCCGGTCCGGCTCCTTCATATCACAGTTGGGACAAACGGCGATGGTGGGTGTCGGGCAAAGGTCTGTTCTGCGTCCCGTTTCCTTGCAGGCATAGAAGAATTGTATAAAATTCTTGAATGAAAAAACAGGGGACCTCGCCGCGCATACAGTACACAAACCTTGGTGTAATGGGGCTAAAAAACGTGACCACTGCTTTCTTTGTCTTTCCAAGCATTCTGGCTCTAGAGATTTCGACTCCTTGTGTCCGTTTGCGTAGATTTGCCAGGAGAGTTTCTGGGCTTATGTTGGGAGTCAAACCATGAATGACTCCTTTTCGTGTGTCGTTTCCCACTGCTGCATAGGCAGTGACATAATACAATCTTCCGTTGAGAGTGAGGCTTGTGATTTTTCTGGTGATATCAGCCACGTTCTGGTTGGGAGTGGAGATGATGAATATGTTGGATCCTGGCTTCAGCCGGAGCAAAAATTGGCTGCCGCTTTTTGTACCTTGACACACGTTCGCAGCTGCTTCTGCAATTTGTGGTGCCGTTAGTTCTCTTATGGGTAGTACTTGGGATGGTCTTACGATGATGATGCAGTCTTCTTTGGGGAGAGGTGGTAGCTTGCCCTTCTGTGGTCAGCTTTGCGATGTAGGTTGCGAAAGTGACTTGAATGTAGGACTCATGATGTCATAGTCTCCCTCCGTTGTCCTGAGTTTCTTTCCCGCTTTCGCGAGAGCTTTGTTTTTATGAACAGTAAGGACCATCTGCCAGCTTCCATTGTCGTCGCGTTCCTTGCCTCCAGGCGTACCGTCAGTTCCTTCGTTGTCTTGGGGGGTGATGCCATCACCCGCAACGCTCTCCTGGCATTTCATTTCAGCCTGGTCCAAGGCCGACGTATCGGGCTCTGCCTTCTGGTCTGTCTTGGGACCTATTGTCTATTTAGGTGGTGTCTTAGTCGCTTTCAACCGGGCATGAGACGCCGCAGGCGTTCTCATAAGAGCCAACGAAGTTTTCGCCATCAGACGGTACCGCGCCGTCAACGCTTGACGCGTCTCAGGCGTAGGCGTCTCGCCGCGGCATCGTTGCTCGCTCGGTCACAGTGGGCATGTCGTCGACCGAAAATAGATTCGAAAAGGCTGCTCACCGAGAAACTTTTGTCTGCCACGGCTAGCCCTGATGTTCCTGAGCACAGTGTGACAGCACAGACCAGAAAAGACACAACAAAGTGACATAAAATTAGCAAAACCCGTGGGGCTCATGTGAGCGGTGCTTCATTCGTCGGCGCCACCTAGCGGTTTCGCCGGAGAGCTCACAGTCTTCAGCAAAACCAGTTCCTTCGAAGAAAGAGTGCGATTGAAAACTGTACGCAAAACCAGTGACCCTTTTCCGAAATTGCGTTGCATACGTGGTTCATTTTAGGGGCGAAGCTCCTTATAGCGGCACCCGTTCGTCCCCCGTAGTATGTAACAAGTATAACATTTTGACCTTCAAGGTGGTGCCGGTGAGAGACTTCTTCTGTGCGTTGTTAAACAATAAAAAATAGTGCTCAATGTACATGTCAATGGCTGCTAATGGGGAAAGAGAGACAGGAGCATTCGGCTTTTAGTTAACGCGCAGGCTGCGATCACCATTAGCAGCAATTGGCATGTACAATGAGCACTATCTGACAAGTAAAAGTTGCTACGTTATACTCACTGGGTGTAACCTCCTTTGCTTTAGAAAGGTTTAGCGAGCGTTCGGCCGCAGTGCCATGAATACAGTGAACTAGTATATACCATGAACTCGAGGTGGTTAAAGGTGGGAAGTGGACCCCAAGCGCAAGCCGTAAGAAAGTGTGTGTGTGCCACCTCTCGTTTAGTCCTTGGAATGTCCGCTGGATGGCGGTGCTTCTATATGAAGAATATATGATAAGAAGATGCGAGATGGTGGTACTTGGAGTGTTGAATAGATGGACGAACGGACACATAGACAGATGCATGGATGGACGCATGAACGGACGCAGGGGCGGCTGCATGGACGAACACAGGGACGGACTCACGAACAGACGCACGCACGGACGGGCTGATGGACGCCTGGATGGTCACACTGACGGACGCATGGACGCACGGAAGCAAGAACGAATGGACGAACGCATTCTTCGCCCCACTCTCCATCATTCACTCCGTGGATATGCTGCCATTTTGTTATCTGCCTAATATTGTTGATACGATAATTCTGAATATAACGTAGCGTCACACCACTCCCGTGTGTGTCTACAGAGGTAGTCGTTCATTGCAAATTGCCTGCGTAAAAGACGCGTTCGTGTGTATTATTCTGTTGACTGAAAAAAAAACAGCGTTCTTGGGCGAGTAAAGATTGCGTTCCACCAACTTCAACTTACGAACGTCAGACGTCACTCATAACCGACCAGTGTCAAGATTATTGTTTCTCGTCGCTGATTTTGCGTTTTTTAAAAAAAATAACGTGCGACATCAGCACGTACTTGCGTCCCTAAAGGAAGGAAAACAATGATGCGGACTAAGTATGCACAGCAATTCAGGAAAATATTTTTTTCGGCCTTGCGTTGTTGCAATTGCCCAGTACCTGCTCAGGCGTATCTTTCTTTTTTCTGAAATAAATCGCAATGCTCGAAGAAGGTTCTTGTTTTTAACAATTCATTGCATGGTGGTCGTGCGAAAAAGTTCATGTTGGATGCGCTTGCAGATTACTCTGCGTAGTAGTAAAACAGACTACTTGGCATAGTAACATAAGTTCAGAAGCTCCGCCCATGTAGCTTTGGCTGTGCTGCCACAGATATTTGTCACCGGGTATAGTCCACATGAAGCCCCATCATGATAGATCGTCGGAAAACGAGCGAGAGTGCACGTGCACCCTTTCACGTTCTCAAGCATCGGGACGATGCATCTGAGGAGGGTGATAGTGTCGCGACAGGGTGGCAACATTCAAGTAGCCCACCGCGACCATCGTGGCACGAGCACCAGGCCAGGCCCTGCTGGCATGCGCCACGTGCTCCTGCGCTCTGGCTACGAAAAAGTGGAAGACAGTTGGATCTGAAGAATTCGACTACTCGGACTTCAACGACCATAGCCGTTAGACTCGTGGGCACAAGTTTGCTAAAATAAGTACGCTTGTTTTAGTAGACTGTCTGCTTCCACATGGCTACAGTATCTTCAGCAGTCCCTGTTTTCACTCTGCGCTATCTGGTTTTCGGTTTCGTTGTTTTTTTCTTCTACTTTTTGACGTCTAAATTGCCCGAGAGCAGGCGACACGTGTCCACGTGCTCCAGCGCGAGCGAGCTTAGCGAGCCGCCATTCTAATTTGTGAAGCGTTCGCAAAAACAAGTCCCTGAGAGAAGACGTGCTGTGTTCCCGCCTGCCTCGTACAACGTCTCATCAGCGGCGCCCCAGTGCATGGTATGGATGGCCACACAAGACCGAACAGGACCGGGCGTGACTCGACGCTCTACAACTGGTGATCACCACCGAGGCCACGTTGTTGTACCGCCAAAATTACTTCGCACGGCGGGACTGCCACCTCCGGTGGAGACCATGGTGCGCTGCTTCCGCGGCCAGTACTCCCATTCCATCCTTACTGCGCTTGCAACTACAGCTGAGCCTGTTCGGAAACACGACATGATACTTTCAAAGCTACCAAGATTCCGCTACAGCATCGATTGTGAAGCGGCATGGGACGAGCAGCTGGGGACACTGTCTCCCAACCCACTGCGTTTAACTGCTACTGGTCCAGGATCGTCTGGCGGCATCTTGGCGTGCCTTTTGACGTTACTTCCTCGTGCTGTGTCACCTCACTCGAGGAGTTGTTACTTTACGTAGGTAAAATGAACCGGGGGGTCATGCAGCAACGTCACCGCTCAAATACGCCAGCCTGGCTGGAGCAGCAAGGTCCCGGTGCATCTGTGTGTTGTTGCGCTTAGTGAACGAACCTGTCGTGTACGGTGGCCAGGGAATGGCAACATCCACTCTTTATTATTGAACGTATGATAAATAAATTGTTACTGACGTTATGTGCTACCTTCCAGTTTTTTTGATGAGTAATAATCGCCGATTCAGTCAAATACCATTAAACACTGGGATCATCTTCCAGATATCTAGTTGTTGAACTTTATACGCCGCAATGCTGCGCCAACACATTCTCTTCATGAAGGTGTTTAGGTTCGACTACTCATGACCTATGAAACCTACGTCTTCAAAGTGTTTAGTGGTTGCTTTTGTCCTTGAATACTACGCCAGCTTTAAAGCTGGTCTCTTTGATTGGTTTTATTGAAAATTTATATACCTCTTGAATGTAGTGTCTCGATACTACAATTATGAATGTGAAAGACGCCGTAATGAAGGGCTACGAAAATTTCCGCCACCTGGGGGTCTTTACGTGCATATATATATATATATATATATATATATATATATATATATATATATATATATATATATATATATAATGTTACGCGCAATCAGGATGATCTAAGAATAACTATTCATTGGAGCTAACTTGTGCCACTAAAAGTAAAGGAAACTGTAGCAGAGTTCATAACAGGCGATTCCGAAAAAAAAAATGATTCTCCAAGAAGACTTCGAGCGGTGCAACAATTCTTTCTCGTCAAAATCCCGTGCTGAGGAGGAGCGCACAGTCACTTCCTTTTAAAGGCGATAGTCTTTCTTGTGGACCTTCGCCGGAAAAAGTTTGGTCGGTCTGTCTGTTTATACAATTGTCTGTTTGTCTGTTCAAACGATACCTCAAAGGGCACCAATCAGACAACGCCATCCGCAGTATCCACCAATATGGCTCAAGATTTAGCATTCATTGTTTTGCGATTGTCAATTAAATAAGGCAGATCCCACGGACATTGGGAATCGATGATATGCGAAGCACGAATGAGAAAGGTTGATATGTCACATTAAAATCAGCACAACGTTTCGAGGTGGAAATAGATGATGCCGTACATGGCTTCCGTGACAGGATTATCATGTTTGAATGTGTCGCTTACCTTGGTCATCTGTTCACGTTATGTGATACCAAATTTAGTATACGAGGAGCCAGCGAAATGGTTGCGAGCACGCTATAAGCGTGGTATGTTGTCATTATGTTACATTACATGCGTGTCAGGATTATATGTTTGCACAAATCATGTACTTTGTCATCCATTGACGTCACGTAACATCAAATATGGCATATGTGGAGCTAGCAAAACCGCCGCGAACGCATCATGAAGGGCCCATTATACGCCAATGTAGTGTTGACGTGCACCAACGCTGGGCACAGCGACGCTACGTTGGCAAAACGCGAGCACTTATAGCCTGACGCCAGGCGCGACCAGCGCGATCAGCGTCCACCGGTGCGGCCTGACAGCAACCGGCGCGAAATGCGACATGCTGCCTTTCGCGCCGATGCGTCACACAGACAACACTGCTTCTCTCTCTTTACGTGACGAATGGACGTGAGACGCGCTGAAACGCGCATGCTTCAAGGCAACGTAGTGTGGCGCGTGCCTGCGAGTATATGGCAGGACCGACGCCTGGCGTGGCAACGCCGGCGTGACGCGACGTATTGAGCTCCGGCGAGCACGCGCACCGCGTCACGTCGAAATGTATTGGTGCCTTGACTGTGGCATGTAGTCATGTTCTCACATGATACGCACCTCATGATTATCATGTTTGCACCAGTCATGTACTTTTGTCATCCATTGACGTCACGGAATACCGGATTTGGTACATGTGAAGCTAGCGAAACGGCCGGGAGCGCATCATGAGCGTAACATGTAGTCATGTTGTTACACAACACGCATGTCATGTTTATCATGTTTGCACCAGTATCATACCTTTGTCATCCATTCAAAACCCGTAATACCAGATTTGGTACAAGTGAAGCTAGCGATACTGCCGCCAGCGCATCAGGAGCATGGCATGTAAACATGTTGTTACATGACATGCATCTCATGGTTATCATGTTTGCACCTGTCACATGCCTTTGTCATCCATTCACGCACCGTAATACCGAATTTGGTATATGTGGCGCTAGAGAAACGGCCGCGAACGTGTCATGAGCGTGGCACGTAGTCATGTTGTTACATGACACGCATCTCATGACTATCAAGTTTTGCACCAGTCACATACCTTAGTTATTCATTCACGTACCGTAATATTAAATTTGGTATATGTGACATTAGCGAAATGGCCGGGAGCGCATCATGAGCATGGCATGTAATCATGTTGTTACATGACACGCATGTCATAAATTTTTATGTTAGGGCCTGTGATTGTGTTTGATATGCAATCATGTCATACCATACCAGTTTTGCAACATGCCATGTAAACGAAACCACCGCAATAAGTGCAGGACCATGAAATGTAAATCATGACATTTATGACATAAATGTCATGATTTTCATGTTATGACTAGTCACATATGTTCTTCATACAGTCATGATATGCCATACCGAGTTTGGTATTGATACCATTATCGAAACAGCCAGGAGAGCTAGAAGTCGTAGCCGGCTAGATTGATAGATAGATACGCTCAGTCACCGAAGCTCGCTGAAAAATGCTTCGCATTTAAAAAGCAAATATTGCGCATATCTGAGGCGCCATAACAACATATCTATGTTTTGTATGTCTGTCTTTATACTAGAAGAGGCACACACAGGTGCCTCTAAGTACTGTAGCGTTTAAAGCACTGCGCTGACAGTGCAACGCGATGCTGAAGAACGTGTTTCCAACGCTTTACCACGACGGCACGGTGGTGGCACCTGCGCGTCGCTTTGCATACTACACCTTATCAACTCCGTGACTGGCGCGCATCTTTCTCCGTGGGCGTGCCTGGCTTCGTTTTCGAAGATAACTGCCAGATGGCACTCGTGCCTAACGTGCATTAGGGAGCCTACATGAACGGCCGTTTTTAGGGTGATGTTTTAGGGTTTTTAGGGTGTTTGACCCACTACATGCCGCCAATGCACCGCCGCCCACCAAAACACAAAGTTGCCAGACAGCAACGCCGCGCTGTCACCCCATCTTGGTGCCCGCACTGCGTCTACGCCCGGTTGCGTTTAGTTCTCAATAATACGGCGTCGAACGTTGCGGTAGCGTGTTAAACGCTGCTGGTGAAGCCTTAGAATGCCTGGATGCTGCGTACCGCTCTGCACTAACCACAACAGAAAGGGGGTGCGAATGTTCCGCTTCCCAGCGAGCCCTGGCCGACGACAACTATGGCTGGCTCAAGTGAAGCGAGACGGCTGGGAGCCCACCAGTGCGTCTCGTATTTGCTCTGTGAGTACTGCGTATTTCGTTCACTGTTTTTTCCTACGGCACACGTATATGTGTTTCGCGGTGTTCGCGAATGAGTAGATAACCGAAGTTTTCGTTGCTGCGTCCACGCATTGAGAGTAGGAAGCCCACAAACGGGACGCGTCCGCGCGTTCGTACGGAGACGCGCTCGCTAGTCTGAGCTGTTGCCACGCTTGCGTTCGTGTCAGCGTAACCTCAGTATTATGTCGCAAGTGTTTGTGTGTGGGCTGCGAATTTCTTGGTGCGCTCACTTTGAGAACTGGGTCGCTCACATGACCTTGAGAACCGCCACTGTCAAAAGCCCAGGTGTTGTGTGTTGTTACAAGGGCTGGGCACCGACCAAAATGGCGGCGCACAGAAAACTATGCTGAATTTGGTGGAAGCTGGCAACAGCGTGCCCCGTGTCCCGCTGGTTTTGGCTGAGTTTTTTGAAGGCACTTATAAAGATGTCTCCACTCTAAAAACGGCCGTTCATGTAGGCTCCCTGACGTGCCTCGACGCGCTTGTTCGCCTCCGTTAGACGCTTCAGGCACTCTAACGCAGCGCCTTCAGAATACCATTCACCGATTTTCTTGCGCAGAATGTCAAAAAAATGTTTTGTTCACTCTCTCCAGACTCAAGACTATCGTCTTTTGACGACATTTACAGTGTAACATGTAGAATCGGGCCAATATTTTCTTGTCTGATCATCGGGCCGCTGGTCTATTGGAGGGGGGGGGGGCGCACGATCAAGCGCGCGTAGTTTGATTACTGCGTATGTCTTGCTTCATTATCACTCCTCCATGAACGCATCGTCCCGATGCATAAAAGCAAAGTTGCGTACTGAATGCGTGGACTACAATGGAGGAATAGGTATTATTTAGGATTGGGTGTGTATAGTTTGATGTTCATTCCCTGTCATAGTATGGCTTCATTCTGACCACATGCATGAATTTTGGTCCTTCAGCGCCTTGATGAGCTCACTTCTCCTTCCGGTGACATCTCGTAGTTCAAGGAGCTGACGCGACGAAGGACTTGGTAAGGGCCGGAATAGCAGCGCAGAAGCTTTTCGGAGAGGCCAGGCGTCCGCACAGGAGTCCAAATCTAAACTCGGTCGCTTGGAACGTAGTCGACTCCTCTTCGCGGAAGGTTGTAACGGTTTGCATCAATGCGTTGTTGATTTTTCTGATGCCGCGCCCACTGCCAAGCTTCTTCGGCTCGCTGAATCGACTCGCATATGTCAGGCTTGTGTTCTGCATTGTCGCTTACATGCAGCATCGCATCTAATGGTGTGGTAACATTCGAGCATAGACTAGCTGGAATGGCGTCAGTTTAGTAGGCTCCTGCTCAGCAGTACTATAAGCGAAAATGGCGTACGGCAGTATCTTGTCCCACGTACGACCTTCAAGTCAACGTAAACGGACAACTTATCACTTAGAGTTCTGTTGACTAGCTCGGTTAGCCCATTCGCTGGGGGGGGGGAGGGAGCCGTTGTTTTCCTATGACATGTGTCGGTAAGTTTCATAATAGACTGTGTCAGATCGGCTGTGAATGCTGTTCATCGACCCGTGATAACCACTTTTGGGGCACCATGCGATAGTACAATATTAGGGAATAAAAATTCAGCGACTTCTATAGCCGTGCATCTAGTGAGAGAGGCTGTCTCGGCACACCGGGTTAAGTAGTCTGTCGCCACTACTATCCATCGGTTTCCTAATGATGGCTTAGGAAATGAACAGAGTAGATCCATTCCTACTTATTCAAATGGTTATTCAGGGGGTTATCTTGGTTTATAGGTTTTAATGGAGGCGTTTTGCCTCTTTGGCGATCTCCACATGTCTTCACACAATGCTGTACAGCATCCAGTAACTTTGGCCAGCAATGCTTAGTGCGGTTGCTAGCCTATGCTCTACTCACTCCGAGGTGTCCTGCTGCTGGGTCATCGTGGCAGACATCCATGATTTTGGGTCGCTAGGCCGAAGGAACGACGAGTAGAAATTTCTCCCTGCCGTGAAAAAGTTTCTCTTATATAAAAAGTTGTTTCTCATCAGGTACAACGACACTCTCCTGACAAAAATTCGAGGAACACGCACGGGTCGCCCTTCCTGATGCTTGGTCAGTTGAATTAATTCCGCGTCAGATCGTTGATATTCAGTCATGTCTGCGGTTCTGATGGCTCCAAGAAACGGAAAGTCGTCTCCCTCTTCCACAGGTGCAGATTCCACTGGTGCGCGTGGCAGGCAATCAGTATCACTGTGGTCGCGACCCGACTTCTATACGACTGTTATGGCGTATTCTTGCAACCTGAGGCTCCATCTAGCAAGTCGCCCAGACGGGTCCTTTTGGACTGCGAGCCAGCACAGTGAGTGATGGTCGCTCGCTGCTCGAAATGGTCTACCGTATAAGTACGCACAGAATTTTCGTATGGCTCATATTACCGCCAGGCATTCTTTTTCCGTCACCGAATAATTCATTTCAACTCTCGAAATAGTGCCACTAGCATATGCGACCATTCGTTCCTTTCCGTCTTGCAGCTCCACGAGGACGGCGCCTAGTCCCAAATTGCTTGCGTCCGTGTCAATCTCTGTTTCGGCTTCGTGGAAATTTGTGGGGACGGGTTGGTTTAGGAGTCACTATCATAGCTCATGGAATGCGTCTTCGTGCTCGCTTGTCCAGGTGAAAGGCGTGTCTTCTTTCGTCAGTCGGGTTAGTGGTTCCGCTATCTTCAAGAAATATTTGATGAATCTTCAGTAATAGGCAGGAAGTCTTAAGAATCGTCTCACAGCCCTCTTATCCGTTGGTCTAGGAAACTTTTCTACAGCTGCTGTTTTTTCAGGGTCAGGTAGAATTCCTTCAGAGCTGGCCAAATGACCGAGGAAAAGCACTTCATGAAAACCAAAATGACACTTTTGGGCCTTTATCGTCATCCCTGCTGAACTAATTGCTTCGAGCACAGTCCGTCGTCGTTCCACGTCTGATCGAAGTTGGCCACAAAGATCACGACGTCGTCGATATAAACAAGGCAGGACTGCCGTTTAAACCCAGACAGCACAGTGTCCATCATCCGGTGAAATGTGGCGTGTGTAGAACACAGGCCGAAAGGGAGTACCTTGAGCTCGTATAACCCATCTGGGGTGACGAAAGCAGGAGACAGCCGGAGAAACTCTATGCTCTGGTGGCAGGGAAATTCCGGCGGCTCCCCACGTAGACGACGGCTGGTGCGCTGATTAACTGGCGCGGGCTCAGTTGTTTCATGGTTCCGGGCTGCTTCCTCGAAGTCCATCTGGGTTAGGGATCATTATCCGGCTCCCTCACCAGAAATGTTACGCACAATCCAGATGGTGTTAGAATAACTTTTAGATGCGGAGCATCTAATACTCGAGGCTTGTAGTGCGGCGCCGTCCGCAAGCTTCCTCCTCCTTCTTCCACCATCTGTGCATCCCTTCCTCCTCTACACACCGCGCGCGCTTCACTCCTCCACCATCTGTGCACCCTTCCTCCTCTAAACACCGCGTGCGCTTCTCCTCTTCACGAACATTCGCTAGCTGTATATTATAGTGCGCATGCGCCGTCACGCTTCGAGAACATCGGCAGCTGACGCGCGCGCATGCGCCATCGCGCTTCGAGAACATCGGCAGCTGACGCGCGCGCATGCGCCGTTGCGCTTCTATCCCTTCTCGAACATTCGACAGCTGACAGTGCATGCGCCGTCGCGCTGTATATATACTCAAGGTCGGCACTCGCTCGCTCAGTTGCCACTCGTCGGTTGGTTTGTACGGCGCGTCGACGTCCAAGGTCGCGGTGAAATGAATTCCAACGAATCCACAAACACAATGATCGACGTCCCTTCGACCAGCGCCGCCCTTTCGCATACGTGTGTACGTGTTCACTCATTTAACACCCCCTCTTACAACCACGTTAACCAATTTAGCCATCGACCCAAGTAAGTCGCAATTTAAAACCCCATTTCACAACCACGTTAACCAATTTAGTCATCGACCCAAGTAAGTCGCACTTTAACACCCCGTTAACCAATTATATGCTCCGCATCCTCCTCAGTGTTCCCCCGAGGGAAGCTGCGGGCAATTTTTTTATTGGGGCTAACTTGTCGCCGAAAAGTAAAGGAAAATGTAGCAACGTTTCTAAAAGGCGATCCGCAAAAGAAATCAATCTCCGAGAAGACCTTGCGTGGTGCACCACTTCGTTCTCGTCAAAATGCCGTGCTGAAGAGGCACGCGCCGTTACGGCCTTTTCTTGTCTCATCCTCGGGCCGCTGGTCTCTTGGGGGGCGCACGAACTATAGCGCGCGAAGTTTGAATACTGCGTCTGTCTGCCTCAATATATATATAAATATTGTATAATAAAAATTGTGAACGAGCAATAGGTCAGGCATTTAGGTAAGATTTATTACATAGCGTAACTTTCATGTCACCGTTTGTTTTGTGTGTGTGTGTGTCCTTGCTGCATTATGAATGATGATGGACTCATGATGTTTTCGGAGGCGCGCTGAGCTAGCCGTTGTTCCAAGAATCTTATCTCGAAGCTGTCTGGAGGAAGGCATTCGTAGGGGACGCGCACACCTTGCACGACGTCTTAAGCAATCCAGTAGCACCTGAGTGGAATTTAAAAGAATCAAACTGCGCCATAGAGTCTCTTCTTCACCTGCTCATCCTTCTCCTTAAGCCTAAAGAATGGGCCTGCAACTTCTAGTAAGCATAGGGATGTGCTGTTTGCTCAGTAAGTACGTCCATTCTATTACTGCAGTATCGCCGCGAACGACTGCCGCTTTTCCAGAACACATGTGCGATGGCTTCGAATTCGTCAGAATGAAGCAGCAGAAAGCGCGCGAGAGAGACGCCCTAGGAATGGCGGCGTAGAATCATCTCAGTATCACTTCGCGGTGCACCAATTCTGCTCTCGGCAGGCATGGCGTGGTCGCCTTCATATGCTGGTCTTTGTGGCTTCCTGGCGACATGCCGGGGGTGTCAGCGTGCAGCATGATCCCTCCAACAAACTGTAATGCCCCGAACGTGAGCTGGAATGCGGGATCATGCCACACAACTTGCAGAACCTTTTCTTGATGACTTGGTCTTGGTAACAGATAATGCTGTAAGCGTATTTAAACGCCTTCAGCAGTGTTCAGGGGAGTCAGTCAGGGGGTAGAAGCTGCATTCTACAATCTACGGATCATTCAATACACTGCCGCATGAAATACACGTGCTTCTGCGCCTTGCGCTAATGCACCCTATTTCTTTCTTTCGTGTCCTTAGTGAAAAAAATTTCATTATAGTGTACACATGTGCATGGCTGTGTTACTACGGGTGCATGTGAACGACATAAGAATGTGTATAATTATGTGCATGAGTGTTCCACGTAGATTGCGTATCATGTTGCCGCCAAAAAACACGTATGTCTGCTAGCCACATGGCATGCCTGCCTAAGTATAGCCATTTATAGTGCTACTAGTAAGCTTAGCATCACTGGCGAGAGCTTGGATACGACCGAAACATATATCTACGAAGAACATTAGCTCCGCTTATAGCTCCAAAGTGCCGCTAGTGCGAACTGCGTGCTTTTAGATAAACAGCTCACTGCCAGGTGAAAATTCGGCTTTTAGCGATTTCACTAAGCTAGTAGGACGTATACCCCTTCTTTCTGGTCTTTTACTTGTCGGACGATATGCTTCTGCTGAGTTTTTTTAAGCCATGCCAAATACGCCCAAGAGAGCGTTCATTCGACTGTGCACTTTTCACTGACTAAGCTACGCATACAAGGCAGCAATCGCACTCTGCGAACCGTGTGGGACAAAGTACAACTACATAGCTCTGGGCAACTGGTGATGCCTTTGCATCATTACATACAATAGCATTTTCTACGTGAAACAATTTGCATTTATGAAAAAATGTATTGTACCTATAATGACAATGTTGGTGGCCGTAAAAGCTGTCCTGCCTGCCTATAATGAGTGCCTATACGCGCTATGTATGCCTATATTATACAATGGTCATATATGTTAATTTTATTGCGATATGTTAATAATTTGTTATTTGTGAATTTATTTATTTCTTTATTATCGGAGTAATCATTGCATCAAAGTGCACACAAATATATTTGTTTTGTTAGGTTAGGTTAGGTTCTGTGTGTTTTGTTGTGTTAGGTTATCCGTAGATTGCCGGTGCCTCCATCCCTCTCCTTCCTCATTTATTCCTCTTTGTTAGGTTGACAATTTTCATATGTTGACAATGCGGCTGCCACGGCTGCATTTTCATTAGAGGCAGCGTTGCTTGAGGCCTCCATTTGCTGCATCATACCAGTGGTCAAAATTTTCGCAGCTCTCCAAGAAACGCCGCATTTTAGTGTTTTCGCGGTTTTGAGATGTTAATTGATAACAATTACATTACTGTTACAGCACTATTCTTTAACAATGCTTGGGTATTAACTTCCGTTACTGCGCCTATTTTGTGAATGGTTTTGTGCCATTACTCAAGGAATCATCATTGTCGTTGTTAAATTCTCATTTATCATTGACTGGCACACCACTCTCAAATCACTCGTTAGTTACGCTTATCTGATTACTCGTTTCTTGGGCAATCACCCAGAGTAGGTGAGAACCATGCCTTTAGGCCATCATAATCATATACATCATCATCAAAACGCTTACGCATATTTCTCTTTTTTTTAATGATCACGGTGCACGAGGGCAGGTAACCCGCGCTCACGAGAACTACCACGAGCGATCGTGAGTGAGCCGTCGTCCCCAATCGACGATCTCAAAACGGTCGCTAGAAAACGCTCATTGGGCAAGACCAGCGGTGGTACCACATTACGCAGCTTGTCTTTGGCGATCACCAACCACCAAGAACAGATGGCCACCCAACATGGACCTGCACCGGGGGGAAGCCACGTTCACGATCGGCGCTCTCTGTCGCGGCTTGCTTGGACAGCGCAACTGCAGCCTTCGAGGAACCTCTTGGAGCACCACTTCTGCCAAGGTCAGTACTTCCGTTCGATCCAAGCTGTATTCTGGGAAAGAATTGATTTTCTTCTTGACAACCATGGGGTGGCTTTTCCCAGCATGTCGCAAGAACACCGAGCCCGATGTGACCTCGGACGAGCAGCTGGCTGCACTCGCCACCTCAGCAGCCTAACTGCTGCAACTAATGAGCACTGGGAAGGCGGTGCCTTGAATCTCTTCTGATGTCCGCAAGTCTGCGTGCTGTGTGACCCGGTTCGAAAAGTTCTACACAGCGAAGAACACCTGTATCGTGAGGCAACGCAGCCACAACTTCACCGACACGACACGCCCGCGAGGTTTCAGTGGTTGAAGCGAGCGTCCCTGCACTTCGCGGACACGCAAGTGACAATTATTCGCGGGCGTGGAACCACCGAATGTACAGACCATAGCATCGCTTATGATGGTTATTTCGAATAAACGCTCCTCAGCGTCATGCGTTGCCTCTTATTTTCCTCACTAAACGCACCGAGACAATAGGTACATTTGACCATTGAAGCATAATTGTCATGCATGTTTAACGCATTTAGTCGAAAGCTGTGTTATGCTGCTTGAAGTTTGCGTTGTACTTTTTACTAGAATTAGCTATAACGCACTGACGGTCCGAGGTAAAGCCGAGATGGCCACCGACACGAGATGTATTTCTAAACGCCAGGAACAAGCTCGCGCTGCAACCAAGCGCTCACACCTCTTATATATACTTTAACGCACAGTTCAGTGAACACTTTTAATAAACTGACGTAGGCAGGGTGAACATGTGCCCGAGAATAATAACACAGCTAGAACAGACTCTCCTAGCAGCCCCGACGATTAATTTCTGCTTCTTTTTCCACGTTCTTCTTTTTTTTCTACTAAGGTCGCGCGGAGCTGGGCATCCGCAGGCTTGTGCGCCGCACACCACCCTGAGGGCATAAATATCGGCTAGCGCGGGTAACCTGAAGCCTTATTGTAACAATATGTACGGGCGCGTCATCGCTGTCGTGTAAGCCTTCCATCGTTTCGGGGTCTTCGGTTCGCCGCCGTCGCTTCGCAGGTATCTGTTTGTTCTCGTTCGTCTATTAACTGTGGCACACACCCACTGTGGGCGACTTGCCAACAGATGAGAGTTTTTCCAGTAGGCAGTGTGAAGGTTTAGAATAACGGAGATCATATATATAGAGTTGACAGAATACATAAGAAATTGGAGTATTTGATCTAATATATACATTTATTACAAACAAATAACACGAAAATAGATATCTCTCTTATCAGGCTAACTTTTATCTCCTTGAGTTTTAGTGAACAAGTAGTGAGTAGTGGGGCTTATGGAGTTTCTTTTTTGCATATACCAATTTAGGTCGAGGATAGTTTTTCTGTAGGCCACAGTGAGATGTATCCATCATGTGGCAATGAACACAAGTTAGGGCTGGCTCAAAGAGCTTCGCTGCTAAAGAAACACATAATAGTGCTACTTGCACTCTTGGCTTTGGTGCTAAGTATTAACGTGGAGCACTGATGTCGAGTATTAGACACCCCGGATGTTCCCGTATTTTCCTTCAATGTAGGTGATAAAAACTGAACAGTGTGCTGGGAAGGCACAATTCCGTGCTGGCTCGTATACTGCTTGACACTGGCAGCCAAGGGACATTTATACCACGTGACGTGTCCACGAGACTCGATATACCTTCCGTCGGTACAGAAGAGCTGTCTTTGCTAACGTGTGGCATTTCCAAAAGTTCACGCAACTACCTATACTCAGCCATGCCAATCAAGCTGCAGGGTCGGTACGATGCACACAAACTCATGTTCTGGAGGTGCCAGAAGTATGTACGGTATACAGCGTGCAATCAGGCAAGATCTTGTGATGCAGTCGCACGAACGCAAGATGATTGTGTCTGATGAACCACAACTAGGACATTGAATAACCTAGTTTGGTGCCGTGAATCTCAGGAGAAGACTGACGTCTGGCAGCGAAGATGGACCACGTGCGACGCAGCAGAGACAAAGTGAGTCCTTCTGTTACTATATTTTTTTATTTTAGTAAGCATCAAGTTCAAGACAAATTTCATTGGTATTCATCTCTGTAAGTTAGTTTATCAGAGGCAACTATCGTTTTATGTGTGAACAACGTGCGTTTGTTTCCTCCTCTATTCAAAAGAGTGTGCGCGTGCCGCTCTTCTAGTTTGGCCATTGAGGTGGCTACATACTACTACGACGACGGCTACTACGACATACATCGCGGAGGCACGGCACACGGCTTAAGGAGCTTCGCCCCTAAATAAGTAGGAACGGAAGGACGCACTTTGAGCACTATCTGACCATAAAAGTTGCCACGTTAAACTCGCTGGGCGTAATCTTCTTGGTTATAGAAAAGTTTAGCGAGGGTTGGGTTGAAGTGCCGTGAACTAGTGGCGGTGAAAAGTGGGAACTAGACAAGATGCGCAGGCCACAAAAGAGTGCGGCCGTGTCACGTCTCCTTTAGTCCTTGTCTTCCGAGCCGTGTGACACCCATATGACCTTGTCTTCAGCATACGGCAGATGCTGTATGCCTTCCATTTTCGCCAGCTGAGTGGGTACTCTGAGCATTCTCATATTTATTAGGAGAGGTGAGAGAGCGATCCCCACAAAGTCCCTTTTCTGCCAAATTGTTGAGGGCCATGTTCAGTGTTCTGAACAACAATGTATGAGTGTGTATCAGTGAGAAATTTCTTAATATATTTTACGGTGTTTTGGCCGCAATGTACTTGTATAAAGTGTGTAAGAATACAGAAAGGGTCACGTAATCAAGGCACCCTTCCAATTTAGAACGAGCGCAACTTTGTAATTTTTGGAATGCGCGATCGAGTTGAGGATCTCACGATGGAACTAAAGCAAGACATCCAGTGAGGCCTAAACCCAAAGGCGGTGTCTTCATAAGTATTTTCGGTATTCAGAAACTCGGACAATCTGTCGTTCACCATTGTCTCCATTTATTCCCCTCCCCCCAGAAGTAAGATATTGTCACGGGGTCGTGACGTGGCCGAAGACAGGAGACTTCGTGGTGGGATTTAACTGTTTATTTGGGCGACCCTGTGCCCGGTAAACGGAAAGTCCAATTACAGCAGCAGTCTTGCACAGATAGCAGTCTAGGACTGATAGCGGCGCACGGAGCGTCGGCCTTCGATCAAGAACTGACAAGCGGCAAAGCGCGTCGGCATTTACACTCTTGCCGTCGAATGTTCTAGCGTTATCGCTGGCGGTGGCCTAGGTTCCAGAATAATCTCTACCGTTCGCAGAGTGAGCGTGATCTTATCGAAATGATCTACTACAGTCCGGAAGCTTCTCGAAAACTGCAGGTGCGGTTTGCGCTGAGAATCGTGTAGTGTTTTGGGACGATAACAAAACTTGGGAAATGGAACGTGGCATTGCCCCCCACTGAAAAAGGCATCGTCCCGATGCTTTAACTAAAGATGAAGGTACAACAATAATGCAAGAAAGTACAATGAATAATTACGATACAACAATAATACAAAAAACACTGTTTCAGTTTTTTAACGCGCATGAAACGGCTTGAGGCGCGCGACATGGACGACTTCAGGTCGCGATCGGCGTCGTTGAGAGTTCGTGATGCCGTCGGGGACAACCTCCTAATCAATTGGGCCGAGACGTCGAACCACCCCGTAGGGTACGAAGTACCGTCGCAGAAGCTTTTCACTTAGTCTACGTCGGCGTATCGGCGTCCACACCCAAACACGTTCACCGGGCTGGTATTCCACGAAGCGTCGTCGAAGGTTGTAACGGTGGCTGTCGGTCGTCTCTTGATTCTTGATATGGAGACGCGCGAGTTGTCGGGCTTCTTCGGCGCGTTGAAGGTACTCACTAACATCGAGGTCTTCTTCGTCGGTGCCGTTGGGTTATACGGCATCGAGCGTCGTTGCCATGCTCCTTCCGTAGACCAATTTGTATGGAGATATCTGCGTAGTCTCTTGCACCGCCATGTCGTATGCGAAGGTCAAGTACGGAAGAATTGCGTCCCATGTCTTGTGTTCGACATCGACGTACATTGACAGCATGTCGGCGATCGTCTTGTTAACCGGCTCGGTGAGGCCGTTGGTCTGTTGGTGGTACGCTGTCGTCCGGCGGTGGTTTGTCTGGCTGTATGCCAAGATCGCTTGAGTTAAGTCGGCAGTGAATGCCGTTCCTCTGTCGGTGATAAGGACCTCCGGGGCGCCGTGACGTAAGACGATATTTTCGACGAAGAACTTAGCTACCTCGAATGCACTGCCGTTTGGCAGGGCTTTTGTCTCGGCGTAGCGGGTGAGGTAGTCGGTAGCTACCACGATCCACTTGTTTCCGAAAGCCGACGTCGGGAACGACCCCAGTAGGTCCATACCAATCTGCTAGAAAGGTCGGCAAGATTGTTCAATTGGCTGCAGAAGTCCCACTGGCCTTGTCGGCGGTGACTTGCGTCGCTGACAGTCCCGGCATGTCCTCACATAACGAGTGACGTCAGTGGTAAGACGTGGCAAGTAGTACCTTTTTGTATCCTCGCGAGCGTGAGAGAAACACCGAGGTGCCCTGCCGTCCGATCGTCATGCAGGACCTGCAGGAGTTCTGGTCGCAGAGCTGAAGGCACCACAAGGAGGTACTTAGCTCGAAGCGGTGAAATCTTTTTCTTTTGTAGAAGACCGTTTCTTAGAAAGAACGACGCAAGTGCGCGCTTGAATACCTTGGGGACTGCGGCGGTCCTGCCTTCGAGCTATTCTATTAGAGCCTTAAGATCCGGGTCGGCCCGCTGTCGTTCAGCGAAGTCGTCGGTAGTTATCGTTCCCAAGAAGTAGTCGTCATCCGGGTCGTCGGGTTGGTCGACAGGCGCACGAGAGAGACAGTCGGCGTCAGAGTGTTTTTTTTTTTTGCCGGACTTGTAAATGACAGTAATGTGATATTCTTGAAGTTTCAGGCTCCATCGTGCGAGGTGACCTGAAGGGTCCTTCAAGGTGGCTAGCCAACACAAGGCGTGGTGGTCGCTCACAACTTTGAAGGGTCTGCCGAAAAGGTAAGGGCGAAATTTCGACGTAGCCCAGATGATGGCGAGGCACTCCTTTTCTGTTGCGGAATAATTTGCTTCTGCTTTGGATAGTGATCGGCTGGCGTAACTAATAACCCTTTCAATCCGTCAGCCCTCTGCACAAGAACAGCGCCAAGACCTACGCTGCTTGCGTCAGTGTGTATTTCTCTCTCGGCGAATTCGTCGAAATGGGCAAATAACGGAGGCGTCTGGAGGCGATGTTTAAGCTCCTGGAAAGCGTGTTCCTGCGGCGTTTCCCACTTGAACTCCACGTCGGCCTTGGTAAGGTTAGTGAGAGGATCGGCCATGCGGGCGAAGTTTTTCACGACCCGCCTATATTAGGCGCACAGGCCCCGAAATCGGCGCACCGCCTTCTTGTCAGTGGGGGACGGGAAGTCGGCGATGGCGGCTGTTTTCTGTGGATCGGGACGAACTCCATACTTGCTAATAACGTGCCCCAGAAACAAGAGCTCCTCGTACGCGATTCTGCACTTTTCTGGCTTCAGTATGAGTCCGTACGTCTTGATGGCTTCAAGCACAGCTTCAAGGCGTTGAAGATGCTCGTCAAAACTCAAAGAAAACACGACGACGTTCTCCAAGTACACAAGGCAAGTCTGCCACTTCAATCCTGCCAGTACTGTATCGATAACGCGTTGAAAAGTTGCAGGCGCTGAGCAAAAGCCGAAGGGCATCAACCTAAACTCAAAGAGGCCGTCCGGTGTTATAAACGCCGTCTTCTCTTGGTCTCTTTCGTCGACTTCGATTTGCCAATAGCCAGTCTTGAGGTCCGTTGACGAAAAGTACTTGGCGTTATGAAGCCGGTCAAGTGCGTCGTCTATTCATGGGAGAGGATACACGGTCTTTCTTGTGATTTTGTTCAGGCGGCGATAATCGACGCAGAAACGTAGGGTCCCATCCTTTTTCTTCACTAACACCACGGGGGATGCCCATGGACTCTTGGACGCCTAGATAATGTCCTCCCGCAGCATTTCATCAACTTGTCTCTTCATGGCCTCACGTTCTCGCGTCGAAACCCTGTACGTGCTATGACGGAGTGGTCTGGCATTTTATTCGGTTATGATGCGATGTTTCGTGATTGGGGTCTGCCGAATTTTCGATGATGACGAAAAGCAATCTTCGTATTGCAGGAGCAGGGCTTTGGGATTTCTTGCTTATCGTTCGGAAGTCTGGGATTGACGTTGAAAGCTATGGGAGGGGCCTGGTTCCTCTGAGCAGGTTCCGAAGAATCGGCGAGGGCGAAAGCACTGGTGGCTTCGACAATTTCTTCGACGTATGCGACCGTTGTTCCTTTGTTCACATGTTTGTACTCATTGCTGAAATTCGTGAGCATAACCGTTGCTTTGCCTCCCCGCCGCTCTGCAATTCCTCTTGCGACGCAAATATTTCGGGCGACCAACAGATGCAGACTGCCTTCAACGACGCCTTCCAAGTCAGGTGATTTAGGAGCGCCGACTGAAATAATGACGCTTGAGCGAGGCGGAATGATGACTTGTTCTTCCAGCACATTCAAGGCATGGTTTCCTGACGGCGTGCGCAGCGGTAGTGCTGCTTCTGTGCATAACGTTATCGACTTTGTTTTTAGGTTCATGACAGCACCATGGAGGCATAAGAAGTCCATGCCAAGGATGACATCTCTCGAGCAACGCTGTAGGACTACGAAGTCTGTAGGATAAATACGGCCGTTAATGGTGACTCTCGCTGTGCAGACTCCTGCAGGCGTTACGAGATGACCTCCGGCTGTGCGGATTTCAGGGCTTTTCCAAGCTGTCCTAATATTCTTTAACTTCGCGGCGAACGACCCACTGATGACGGAATAGTCGGCTCCAGTATCGACGAGAGCGGTCACACTGTGGCCGTCGATAAGAACGTGGAGGTCGCTAGTTCGCCGTCTCGCATTACAGTTAGGCCAAGCGTCGGGTCACGGCTGCTTCGGCTTGTTCTGCTGCTTCCATGTTGCGTCGTCCGGCCACCTTCCGTAAGTGAGCTTTCGCCATCAGGGCTTTGCCTGGTTGGCGTTGTGTTCGGAAAGCTCCGCCGTGGCGTCGTCGTCGGAGGAGGATCTTCGGTAGTTCGTCGCACAGCAACCGCACCTCCATCGGTTGCTGCCCTTAGTTTGCCGGATACGGGCTAGGAGACCGGCCCCGCGTTGGGCCAGAGTACGGCCGGAGGTGCGGTGACATGTGACGGTTGTGCGACGGTGAACGGGAAGGACTTCGTGGTGTCCATTGAGTTCCTGTCAGGTAGTCGGCGATGTCACGTGGCCGTTCCCCTGGCTGCGGACGTGGTGCATCGACGGCGAAGCCACGCAGTCCCATCTGTCGGTACTGGCAATGGCGGTAAGTGTGCCCGGCTTTGCCGCAGTGGTAGCACAGTGGGCGGTGGTCAGAGGTGCACCAAACGTCAGTTTTCCTCGGTGCACTGCGTTAGCCCGCTGGCGAATGGTAGGTCGTTGGTGGGGGTGGTGGTGGCGGTGGCGTCTGGCGACGGAAGTGTGATGGAGTGGCGTGTTTGCGTGCGCGTGGAGGAGGGGCGTGGCGGCGTGCAGCAGCAGCATAGCTCATGACTTGCAGTTGCGGGTCTTGAGGCTGAGGAACGCCCAGCGGCTGCTGGATCTCCTGGCGTACGACGTCCGCGATGGATTCCACGTGAGGCTGCGCTGAAGGAAGTAATTTTCGCAGCTCCTCTTGCACGATCGCTCGGATCGTGTCACGCAAGTCAGTGGTTCCTAGCGCTTGAATGCCGGCGTAGCTTGTAGACGAGAAGCTATGGTTATATTGCCGCGTGCGCATCTCGAGCGTCTTCTCTATCGTAGATGCTTCTGAAATGAATTCAGTGACCGTCTTAGGCGGGTTTCTGATCAGCCCGCCGAAGAGTTCCTGCTTCACTCCTCGCATAAGTAGACGGTCCTTCTTCTCCTCGCACATGTTGGAGTCAGCGTGGCAGAAGAGTTCAATCATATCTTCCGTGATATCTCTTCAATCATATCTTCTTCGGCCACGTCACGATCCCGTGACATCTGGTGGAGGTGCTGTTTCTTCCATGTACCGGACTCCTCCGTAAAGCCGTGAACCCAGCCCACGCCGTGAAGACACCGACGCCAGCAACGAGCAGCGAGTTAGCCGCAAGCAACAAAATCTGCCACCGGAGTACGGGCTTTTACTGGACAAGGCTCAGAAAACCAAGACGTTGACGTCGACCACGGCGACCATGTCAACGCCGGTTCTACCCAGCACCTCCACCAGATGTCACGGGGTCGTGACGTGGCCGAAGACAGGAGACTTCGTGGTGGAATTAACTGTTTATTTGGGCGAACCTGTGCCTGGTAAACTGAAAGTCCAATTACAGCAGCAGTCTTGCACAAATAGCAGTCTTGGACTGATAGCGGCGAACGGAGCGTCGGCCTTCGATCAACAACTGATAAGCGGCGAAGCGCGTCGGTATTTATACTCTATCCGTCGAATGTTCTAGCGTTATCGCTGGCGGTGGTGTAGGTTCCAGAATAATCTGTACCGTTCGCAGAGCGGGCGTGATCTTATCGAAATGATCTACTACAGTCCAGAAGCTTCTCGAAAACTGCCGGCGCGGTTTGCGCTGAGAACCGTGTCATGTTTTGGGACGATAACAAAACTTGGGAAATGGAACGTGGCAATATGCAATTAATTCATCAATTTGTCTATTTATTACCATTGTTATCTCTCTATTTTATTATTATTTACTGACGAAGTACAGGTTATACTGCAGTGCACATCATTTTATTTGTTTAATGACCCCTTTTCTACATGTTAAAGTGCGGCTACGGCAGTTGCGTTTTCGATAGATGCCAGAATGGTTGAGGTGCACGTTAAACCATTATTTCGGTGCACGTTAAACCCCAAGTGGTGAAAATTTCCGAAGGTTTCCACTGTACGGCGCCTCTCATAATCATTTGGTGGTTTTCAGACGTTAAACCCCAATAATAAAATCTTAGTTGCGAACATTCGTTTTAGTAGTTGCAATCAAATAATGCCTTTTTTAAATCAAAGGTTTGGGTAATTTTTTAATAAATCATCATCACCCTGATCCATCATTCATCATCAAGTGGCTCGGTGCTTTCATATCTTTCTCTTTTTGTCATTTTTCACGATGCACGAGGGCACGTAACCCCCGCTCACGAGGACTTCCACGAGCGATCATGAGGGAGGCGTTGTTGCAAATAGAGGATCTCGGAACCGTCGCTAGAAAGCGTTCATTTGACAAGACCAGCATTGGTACCCCATTGCACGACCGGTCTTTGGCCATCACGAAGCATCAAGAGTGGATTACCATTCAATTTATAACTGCACGGGGTGGATTTCCACGCTCCCCAATCAACGTCCATCATCGGCGACCTCTGCCATGGCTTGCTGGGACAGCGGTGCTGCAGCCTTCAATGCACCTCTTGGAGCACCACTGTGGCCAGGGTCAGTACTTCCATTTCATTCGTGCTGCATTCCAGGCACGGATTGATTTTCGGCTAGACAACCATGGGGTGGCTTTTCCCAGCGTGTCGCAAGAAGACTGAGAACGAAGTCACCTCGGACGAGCAGCTGGCTGCACTCGCCATCACAGCAGAATTTCCACTGCTACTCATGAGCGCTGAGACGCCGGTGCCTTGGACGCCTTTTGAGGTCCGCATGTCTGCGTGGTGCGTGACCCGGTTAAAAAAATTCTACAGTGCGAGGAACGCCTGCATGGCGGGGCCACGTAGGCACAACTTGGCGGACATGAAAGACCCGCGTGGCTTCAGTGGTTTAAGCGAGCTCCGCTGCGCTTCACCGACATGCAAGTGGCAGTGAGTTGGGAGCGTGGAGCTACGAGATGTACGGACGATATAATAGCCCATAATAGTTAATTTTAATAAATCTGTATGAGCGTCATGCATTGCCTCTCATTTTTTTTACAATGCGCGTCATGGAACTGCGTGCACAGTACCATAGAAGCGTATTCTTCATACATGCTTCATGCGTTTAGTCGGAAGCTCGTCTACGCTGTTTGGCGTTCACGTTGTAATTTTCGCTGGAAATTCCTAGAACGCACTGGTGGTTCGAGCAAGCCCCGACAGCCACAGACGCGAGGTGAATGTTAAAACAGGGGCAAACTCGAGCTGTAACAAAGAGCTCGCACCCGTGATATGTCTACGGGCATGTCGTCATTGGCGTAAGTCTTTCACCGTGTCGGGGTCTTCGGTTCGCCGCCGTCACTTCGCAGCCATTTGTGGGTTGTTGTTGTTCGCCAATCAACTGCAGTGCAGACACACTGTAGGCGACTTACAAAAAATTGAGTGTTTTCAATAAGGTAGTATTAATGTTTAGAGTAAGGGAGGTTTTGTATTATAAATTTTACACACGGCGTGAGAAATTATGGTACTCAATCGAATTTATATGTCTATTTAGAACCCAAAAAATGTTCTCAAATTTTGTTGGATTTACAACGAGGATAGTTATCTGGTAGACAACAAAGCACATATATATTTACACAATTTTTGGTGGTGGCGGTGAAATTTTATTAGAAAAAAATAATCTTGTAGAACGTTTAGATGCAGTGGGCATCTGCCACGTCGGGTAAGAGAGCTCGAAGCTTTCCGCCACCTCGCGGGCCTCCTGGCCAGCACGAAGTTGGTCTAGTCAAGAAATTCTTCGCATTTTGGTCCACTGTTTTTTCAGCCTAATGCGTACAAATCAAATACGTCTACCTGAAGCAGCTTCGCTATTAAAAAACATACACTAATGCTGCTTTCATTTTCGTGCAGCACCGATGCCAAGTTTTTAACAACCGTGATATGTGCGTCATTTTATTTATATTGTGCGCACAGTTGTAACACTAATTTTTATATGAAGTAAGAGCGCATGGTATTCACAAATTGAACATCCCACCCCTTAAAAAATTGACATGTTTCTACGTATGTCTTCCTCTGGGTATATCTAAATATCACTGAATTTTGCATACGATTACATATCCTTTTTTGAATAGCCTCCTAGACTTCTTGCACCTGGGCTTACAGCTACATTCTGAAGTGGTCCCGTAGTCTCTATGCTTACAATTTGTATTTTAGCCCAAGAAGCTGACATTACAGCGATTGTTTTTTTTTTCATTTTGAAAGCCTTGAAACGTAATCAAATATAGCGTTGTATTTTTTTTATGTTTGTGATAATATTCTATTCTCCTTACAATAATTTGGCACACGATATAGACATCCTAGTGTAGTGGCACTGAACGAAATTGGCGGGAAACTAACGCCAGCGAAAATGTGACAATTCTCTCACAAACTTTGCACTGTTCATGGTTGGCACAATATGGAAGCGGCAGCAAGGGGAAAGATTGAGGTGGCTAATATACTCCCGGAAATTTTTTACGCGAAGACCTCGTCTTGCAGAAAGTTTGGAATCTGTGTCGGCGTCAGCGTCGGCACCGATACCAAGCGTCAAAAGATGTGAATGGAGCAATGAGTGGGTATTTTAAAGGTCCGCCCCATAAGAAAGCGCACCATTACATTTATTCCACCACGGTATTATCCCCTACCAGGAGAAAGGACGAAGTCTTGGCGTACCTTCGGCTAACGGGCGGTACTTGTTTGTCTACAGCGCGACGCATTCAAGAAGTCACTCCACGGTGAAGGTGTGCATACCTAGAACGGCCGTTTAAGCAGCGGCATACTTATTAGCAGTGTCCAAGGCTACCATCCTCGCGACGATCACTGCTTTATGTATGCTTATCAATTCTGGTGTTGCAAAAGAATTATGTTGCTATTGGCATCGTTGCTAAAGTGCAAACAGCTGTTTATATCAACTTGTGCGACTACTTAATGTATGTCTATGCGTGCAACATTTGTACATATACGTAGCGTGATTTCATAACGTGTCGCTCAGTAAAACATTATAACCTGGTCACCTTTCTTCCGCATGCTTCGGGTAACGTCGATTCCCAAGGTATACGTGGGGTCTGCGAGTTTTTTTATTACAATTCAGGCTGACATTTTAGCTGTTCATACACTAGCCATATAATAGGATGTTCGGTATTTAGTTTACGTTTTATATCTACACTATTTTCGTTTTGTTTTCTCTTTCTGCATCTTAATAGTCCGTTGCTCTTTTGACAAATAACAAGACCTTAATGGGTGGGTGACAATGATGAAAAGATACAAATTGTAGTCAACGTTATTTTATAATTATTTTAACATGATTCCGATGTGTATTTCGTCTTGGTTCATGTTCTCTCACAAACGTGGGAGGTCGATGAACCAGGCGGTACCATTTTTACAAGGTGTTCCTCACCATGTAAAATATTGGCTCTAAACGACTACAGCAGGCCAATAGGAGACATCTTTCCTTATGGTGTTTGAAAGGTATGGTGATATGCTTCTGTTTTCCTTTTTCAGCCGTACATAAAGACACCCAGGAGTCTGTAGCACACTTGACTCACGAAGTCACACAATAAACGGAAAATTTGCTCTGCGAGACGAGCGCCACAAAGTGTTACTGACGGCCATATTCACATGTGGGCACCTTAGGTAGTAACAGGCAATCACGTTTTTGGCTTTCTGCACAAAATATTTGGCAATTTCATAAGAAAAGATTTTACACTTATTTTGCGATGTTGAAAGATTCAGTGTTCTTACCTGCTTATAATTGGCACCTACAATGCGCTTTTTAAAGCCTACTACACTTCCTGCAGAAATAAACATTTATTATTCAGGTAACTCTATATTTATATAGTTACACGTATTTTTAGGAATTTACTTATTTATTAAGTGTAACGGTATAGTACCTATAATGTACTTCACAAATTTTTTATTCTATCGTGATTCCTTTCCTTCATCTTTTGACAATGCAGCTCCCGTAGCCGCATTTTCGATAGAGGCAGGCATGAAGTTAATTAACTCTATGGAGACAAAAATGCTTTAGGCCTATGTCATTCGATTTAGGCGCAGGTTAAAAAATCTCAGGTGCTCGTCATTTCAGAAGCTTGTATATATACGGCGCCTCTTGTATTCGTTTCGAGACTTGAGGTCGTTATACACCAAGAATGCGATTTCAACTACAATATTAGTCATCGATCCTTGCTTCAGTAGTAGCAATCAGTTAAGGAGTTTTAATGGAATGGAATGGAATAAAAAAATTTTGTTCCTTTTTTTAATGGGTAGGTGTAGTTTCTTCGGGAATCATCTTTACCTTCAGGATTAACGTCGTCATCGTCTTCGTTAGAGTCCTTCATCATCGAGTGGCGCAGCGCTCTCGCATCTTGATTTTTTTTAGTGCTCACGGTTCACGAGGGCAGATAACCCGCTCTCACGAGGACTGCCAGGAGCCATCGTGAGCGAGCCATTGTTCCAAATCGAGGATCTCGAAACCGTCGGTAAAAAGCGCCCCTTCGACAAAACCGGCGGTGGTACCGCGTTCCACAACCGCTGTTTGGCGGTCGCTAAACCCCAAGAGTGGATGGCCGCCCCACTAGGGACTTCGCCGGGAAGATTTTTACGCTCCGCAAGCAATGTCCACGGTCGTAGCCTTCTGCTATGGCTTCCTAGGACAGCAGTCCTGCAGCCTTCAAAGAACCTCCTCGAGCACCACTGCTGCCAAGGCCAGTACTTTCTTTCGGTCCATGCTGCCTTTCGAACAATGACTGATTTTCTTCTTGACAACCGTGAGATGGCTTCGCAGTTCTCAGCGTGCCGCAACAACACCGAGCACGAGGCAACCTCGGAAGAGCCGCTCGCAGCGCTCGCCATCTTACCACTGTGCCTACTGTTACTTCGGCCCAGTGAAAACGCGGCGTCCTGGCGTCCGTGTCCATGAGCTGCGTGACACGTGATGGCCGCATGTCTGCGTGCTGCGTGACCCGGTTCGAGGTGTTGCACGCCGCGGAAAATGCTTACGTGGCAAGATCATGTGCCGGCAACACGACCGATATGGCACGCCCACGTGGTCTCTGCGGTTGAAGCAAGAGGTGCCGCACTTCGCCGACATGCAAGTGGCAGAGAATTGCGGGCGTATGGCCCCGATATGTACGGATTTTCGTATAGCCCACAAGGCTTATTTTGAATAAACGCTTCTAAGCGTCATCCCCTGACTCTCATTTTTTCTAACAAGTGAGCTTTGTTAATTATGATAGAAGGAGCATTTTCGTCGAGTTCACTTCAGACGTTTAGTCGAGAGATGGATCATGTCGTTTTGTGTTTGCGTTGTACCTTTCGCTGGCAATTGCGCTTACGCACATGTGGTTGTAGTTGAACCATACACAGTCAGACGAGAGATTGTGTATGAGCCATCTGTCACATCCGGGTCGTCTTCTCACTGCGTTCACTTTTCTGCCACTTGTTTGGCTAACTCTTGTTTTTTTACTGTTAGTGGACAGGTCATGTGTAGTGAGTATTTTGTCTGGCTCATGTACACTTATTACTTTAATAGTCTTTCGGCAGGCCGCACTGACCTCACACACGTTTTCTGATGACCTCTTAAAATTACCACTAGCTGATCCGGCTTCTGTGTTAAAAGATACACATAAGATATTTTCGCCCTTGGCTTTCTTGCTTTACATTATACTGCAACACAGAGCCCAAGTAACGTACACGCGCAATATGGCCGTCTTTCTCTTTCAATCTACGCGCAAGCATTATAGCGCTGATTTTTTAAATAAGAGTGCACGATAGTCATAAATTGAGCCGAAAATTCCTTATGACCTTTCCACACGTTTGCACGAACGCCAAATTCTGGTTATCGCGATAGGTCACTGAACTTTCAACACGATTGTGCATGTAATTTCAAACAGCCTCTTATATTTACTGCCCCACGGCTTCTAGGTACATTCATGATTGTACCTGGTGTACCCTAAAACTTATAGCACGTATTTTCTTCCAAGAAGCTGACCTTATTGCAAGCGTATTGGTGTGTCCAGTGGCTCAAATAGTGGTAGCAATTGCAGTTTGGTTTTTCGTCCTACTTTTGCGAGGACTTTTAATCCCGGCTGCCAATTATTCTGTTCGACCCCTGACTGCAGAATTTGCTGCTCTACTTGCCTCTCTACCACGTGCTTTTTATGATAATTTGCACAGCTTCGCAATAATAGGCCTCTAAGCCACCTTTCCCACTACGAAGAACGCGGTGCTTTTTGTCTTTGAAACACAATTTGTGACACCAGAAGTTTGTTCCCCGAACATCAGGATGTAATTATAAGTCAAGACCGGGTGTTAAATGCTTCTTTTCATTATGCCTTTCTATTGTGCCACTTTAATTTATGAGCTGTAATTAGAGATTGGAAAGAACTTTTCTAGTGTCTTTGTAGCACCTAGTCTTGCCTCTTTTAACCGTTCGTGTCTAAATTACTGTGAGTCCCTAAATAAACCTATATTCAAGATTGTTAGCTAACTGAATACTATTTGAGCTAAAATTTTGTTCTCTAGTGTGGCCTAAAACTGTTATTTACATCACAGTGCAACATTGACATTTCTGACTTCAATGAGGTTCAAACGATGTCCTCGAGTTTCTTTGACGTCCTGTAACACCTATCAGCAGTAAAGTGGGACGCGGCGGCAACCAAACCCCATATCGCACCCATGGCGCGAGCTTCATGAGAAGGAGAGAACACAATCTTTGTGCATCCCTTAATCGGAAGACATCTCAGCGTCAGCAGGGTATTGTGGAGAAAAGAGTAATGATTGGTGAAGAGGAGAAAAATGGCGTTCATTGCCGAGTACCGATTGACTGTAAAACATTTATTGATAGATTGACGTGGAGATGAAAAACACTACGTGGGTTCTCTCTTAAAAAGTAATTGGCTTTGACCGTGGCCTTTATTTAGATACTGGGATTGTGTCATTCCTCAAGGAATCATCATGACAATCATCATCTACGCTGTCATCGTAGTCGCTCATCGAGTGGCACCCCGCTTTCGAATCTTTATTTTTTCTCAACTATTCACGGTGCACGAGGGCAGGTTATCCGCGCTCACGAGAACTACCACGAGCGATTGTGAGCTAGCCGTCGTTCCCGATCGAGGATCTCGAAACCGTCGCTAGAAAACGCTCATTCGACAAGACCAGCGGTGGTACCACATTGCGCAACCAGTCTTTGGCGATCACCAACCAACAAGAGTGGATGGCCACCCAACTTAGACCTGCACCGGGTGGAAGCCACGTTCATGATCGGCGACCTCTGCCACGGCTCGCTGGGCCAGCGGTACTGCAGCCTTCGATGAACCTCCTGGAGCACCACTGCTGCCAGTGCCAGTTCTTTCATTCGATCCGAGCTGCATCCCGAGCAACGATTGACTTTCTTCTTGACAACCATGGGGTGGCTATTTCCAGCATGTCGCAAGAACACCGAACCCGATGTGACCTCGCATGAGCAGCTGGCTGCACGCGCCACCTCAGAAGCATGACTGCTGCTAGTAATGAGCGCTGGGAGGGTAGGCCCAATGTTTCCTTCTGATGTCCGCATGTCTGCGTGCTGCGTGACCCAATTAAAGGGGTTGAACACAGCGAAGAACTCCTGCATGGTGGGGCCATGCAGCCACAACCTCTCTGATATGACACACCCGCGAGGTTTGAGTGGTTGAAGCGAGCGTCGCTGCACTTCGCGGAGAAGCAAGTGACAATTATTCGCGGGCGTGGAACCACCGATTGAAATGACCATAGCATAGCTTATAAAATATATTTCAAGTAAACGCCTATCAGCGTCATGCATTGCCTCTTGTTTTCTTCACTAAACGCACCATGAGACAATAGGTACATTTGACAATAGAAGCATTTTCGTCATGCATGTTTAACGCATTTAGTCGAAAGCTGTGTTATGCTGTTTGAAGTTGGCATAGTACGTTTTGCCGGAATTAGCTATAACGCACTGGCGGTTCGAGTTAAAGCCCAGACAGCCACCGCCACGAGATGTATTCTCAAACGCCAGGAACAAGCTCGCACTGTCACCAAGCGCTCGCACCTAATATTTATATTGTAACGCAAAGTTCAATGAACACTTTTAAGAGACTAACGTAGGCAGGGCGAAATTGTGCCCGAGAATAATCACACAGCTTGATCGGAATCTCCTAGCAGTCCAGACGATTCATTTCTGCTTCTTTCTCCACGTTCTTTTTTTGTTTTCAACACGTGCCGCACACAGCTGGGCCCCGCAGGCTCGTGCGCCGCACACCATCCGGAGGGCAAAAGTATCGGCTAGCGCGAGTAACCTGAAGTCAAAATGTATCAATATGTACGGGCCCATCGTCGCTGTCGTATAAGCCTTCCATCATTTCGGGGTCCTCGGTTCGCCGCCGTTGCTTCGTAGGCATTTGTTGGTTCTCGTTCGTCTATTTACTGTGGCACACACCCACTGTGGGCGACTTGCCAACAGTTGAGCGTTCTTTTATTAGGCAGTGTGAAGGTTTAGAATAATGGAGATCATGTATTTAGAGTTCACAGAATACATAACAAGTTCTAGTATATGATCTAATATGTACGTTTATTACACTTTTGTCTCCTTGAGTTTAGTGAACAAGTAGAGAGTAATGGGGTTTATGGAGTTTCTTTTTTGCATATACCAACTCAGGTCGAGGATAGTTTTCCCCCCTATAGGCTACAGTGGCACGTATCCATTATGTGGCAATGCACACAAATTAGAGCTAGCTAAAAGTGCTTCGCTGCTAAAGAAACATATATTTGTGATACTTGCACCCTTGGCTTTCGTGGTCAGCATTATCGTGGAGCACTGATCTTGAGTATAAGACACGCCACATATTCCCGTCATTTTCCTTAAATGTAGGTGATAAAAACTGAAAAGGATGCTGGGAAGGTACAATGCCATGCTGGTTCGTATGCTGCTTGACACTGGCAGCCAAAGCACATTTATACGACGTGACGGGTCTATGAGACTGGATATACCTTCCGCCGGCACAGACGAGTTGTCTTTGCAAATGTTTCGCATTTCCAAAAGTTCTCACAACTACCTTTACTGAGACGTGCAAATCAAGCTGCAGAGTCGCTATGATGCAAACGAAATCATGTTGGATATTCTGGAGGTGCCAGATGTGTAGGGTGATCACGCCAGCAATCGGGCAAGATCTTCTGATGCAGTTGCACGAACGCAAGATGATTGTGTCTGATGAACCACAACTCGGATATCGACTAACATATTTTGGTGCCGTGAAACCCAGGAGAAGGCTGACGTCTTTCACCGAAGATGGACCGCCTTCGACGCAGCAGAGGCAAAGTGCGTCCTTGTGTTATTATTTTTTTTTCAGTAAGCATCAAATTCAAGGCAAATTTTATTGGTGATAAAGCCACCTATATTCGCTTCCGTAGGTTATTTTATAAGAGAACTATCTTTTTATTTGTGATGAACGTGCACGGCTTTCCTCCTTTATTCAAAAAATTGCGCGCGTGCTGCTCCTCTAGACCGGCCGTGGAGGTGGCTACCTACTACTACGACGACGACTACTACTACACACAACGCGGACGCATGACGCACGGCTTAAGGAGTTCGCCCCTAAACACTAGGCACACAAGGACGCACTTTGAGCACTATCTGAGCAGAAAAGGTTCCCACGTTAAACTCGCTAGGAGTAACCTTCTTGGTTATGGCAAGGTTTAGCGAGGGTTGGGGTGAAGTGCCATGAACTAGTGGCCGTGTTACGCCTAGGAGCAGTGGCGCCTTCAAGACCGTGTTAGCGTCTCGCCTTCGTAACAGTGGTGAAAAGTGGGAACTATACAAGAAGCGCAAGCTGTAAAAGAGTGCGGCAGTGTCACGTCTCGTTTAGTCCTTGCCTGCCGAGCCCTATCACACCCCTATGACCATGTGTTCAGCATACAGTGAATGATGTTTTTCTTCAATTTTCACCAGCTGAGTGGGTACTCTTAACATTCTCAGATTTATTAGGAGGTGTGAGAGGATGGTCCCCACAGAGTCCTTTTTCGGCCTATTTTATGAGGGCCAAGTTCAGCGTCCTGATTACCAATGTATGAGTGTCTATCTGTGAGAAATTGCATAATATAGTTTGCGACGTTTTGCCGCAATGTACTTGTGCAAAGTGTGTAAAAATATTGTAATGGGTCACGTAATCAAGGCCCCCTTTTGGTTCAAAGCGAGCACAACTTTGTAATTTTTAGGATATGCGATCGGGTCAAGGATCTCACGATGGAACTAAAGCAAGACTTCCTGTGAGGGCAAACCCCTTAGGTGGTGTCTGCATATGCATTTTCGGTATTCAGAAACTCGAACAATCTGTCGTGCCCCATCGTCTCCATTATTTTTCTCACCAAAAAAGATAGATATACAATTAAATAATTAATTTATATTTATTATCAATTTTATTTATTTATTTTACTATTAACTTACTGAAGAAGTGCAGGTTACACTGCAGTGCACGTGATTTTAATTGTTAAATGACCGCTTTCCTACACGTTAAAATGTGGCTACGGCAGTCATGTTGTCGATAGAGTTCAGAATGGTTGAAACCCGTGTAACTCCATTAGGTGCACGTTAAAAGCCAGGTGGTGAAAATTTCCGGAGGTTTCTAGAGTAGAGCGCTTCTCATAATCCTTTCGTGGTTTTGAGACGTTAAACCCCAATATTAAAATTCTAGTTGCAAACATTTGCTTTAGTTATTGCAATCAAATAATGTCTTTATTTAAATCAAAGATTTGGGTCGTTTCTTAAGGACTCATCACCACAGTCATCCATCATTCATAATCGAGTGGCGCGGAGCTTTCATATCTTCGTTTTCTTCTCAATTTTTCACGGTGCACGAGGACAGGTAACCTGCGGTCACGAGGACTTCCACGAGCGATCGTGAGCGAGGCGTCGTTCCAAATCGAGGCTCTCGAAACTGTCGCTAGAAAGCGTTCATTCGACAAGACCAGTGGTGGTACCACATTGCACGACCAGTCTTTAGACATCACCAAGCATCAAGAGCGGATGGCCACACAATTTGGAACTGCACGGGGTGAATTTCTATGCTCCACAATCCACGTCCATGATCGGCGACCTGTGCCGTGCCTTGCTGGGACAACGGTACTGCAGCCTTTAATGGACTTCTTGGAGAACCACTGCTGCCAGGGCCAGTACCTCTTTCCGATCCGCGCTGCATTCTTGACAACCATTGGGTAGCTTTTCCCAGCGTGTCACAAGAACACCGAGCGCGAAGTCACCTCGAACGAGCAGCTGCCTGCACTCGGCATCACAGCGGAATGCCTGCTGCTACTCATGGGTGCTGGGAAGGCGCTGCCTTGGAAGTCTTCTGAAGTCCGCATGTCTGCGTGCTGCGTGACCCGGTTACAGTAAATCCACACCGTGAAGAAAACATACATTATGGAGCCACGCAGCGAAACCGTGACCGACATGACACACTTGCGTCGTCTCAGTGGTTTAAGCGATCTCCACTGTAATTCACCGACATGCAAGTTGCAGTGAGTTGAGGGCGCGGATCTACGAATTGTACGGACATTAAAATAGCCTATTCAAGTTAATTTGAATAAACGCGTATCAGCGTCATGCATTGCTTCTTATTTTCCTTACCATGCACGTCGTCGGACTGCGTACATTGTGACCATAGAAGCGTATTTTTCATGCATGTTTCGCGCGTTTAGTCGGAAGGTGGTTTACACTTTTTGGTGTTCACGTTGTAATTTTTACTGGAAATAGCTATAATGCACTGGTGGTTCGAGTAGGCCCTGACAGCCAGAGACGCGAGGTGAATGACAAAACAGAGGCAAACTTGTGCTGTAACCAAGCACTCGCACCCGTGATATATCTACGGGCATGTCGTCATTGGCGTAAGCCTTTCCTCGTTTCGGGGTCTTCGGTTCGCCGCTGTCTTTTCGCAGCCATTTTCGGGTTCTTGTTGTTCGTCAATTAACTCCAGTGCAGACACACAGTGGGCAACTTACCAAGATTTGCGTGTTTTAAATTAGGTATTATGAAGGTTTAGAGTAATGGAGGTTAAATATTAAAAATTATAAACATGGCGTGAGATATTGTGGTACTCAATCGAATTTATATATCTATTTAAAACCCAAAACATGTTCTCTGTCTTTTTTTTAGATAACTGTTGACTTCTTCATTTTTACTGAGTAGCAGAATTCGTTCGAATTTTGTTGAATATACTACGAGGATAGTTTTTCGGTAGACAACAGAGGCACATAGATACACCCATTCTTTGGTGGTTCTTCGAGAACGCTTTGCTAAGCGCCAGATGCAGTGGACATCTGCCACGTCGGGTAAGAGAGCCCGAAGCTTTTCACTGCCTCGCGGACCTTCTGGGCAGCCTGAAGTTCGTCTAGTGAAGAACTTCTTAGCACTTTGGTCCACTGTTCTTTCAGCCTAATGCGTAAAAATCAGTTACGTCTAGCTGAAGCAGCTTCCCTATTAAAAAACATACATTAATGCTACTTTCATTTTCATGCAGCACTAATGACAAGTATTTATTACGCGGGGTACGTGCGTCATCTTCATTTAGTGTATGCGCACAGTTGTAGCACTAATTTTTTTATTAAGGAAGAGCTCATGATATTACCAAACTAAAGATGCCACCTGTGATGAAATTTTCAAATGTTTAAACGTATGTCCTGTTCTGGTTATATATAAAAGGTCAATGAACTTTGTATACGATTGCAAATACTCTTTCGAACAGCCTCCAAGACTTCTTACCTCTGGCCTTATGGCTACATTCTGACGTGGTTCAGTAGTACTCTGTGCTTACAATTTGTATGTTAGCCCAAGAAACTTACTTTACAGCGAGTGTATTTTTTTCTTTTTTCGACGTTGTGAAACGTATTCAAATATTTCCTTATATTTTGTTCTTTCTTTTCTTTTATTGATCATATTCTATCCTCCCTACAAATATTTAGTGCGTGATATAGACATCCTGGTGTATAGTGGCGCTGAATGATATTGATGGGAGACTAACACCATGGAAAATGGGACAATTATCTCACAAACTTTCCGCTGCCTGTTGGTGGCACAAGCTCAAAACGGCAGCAAGGGGAAAGAGTAGGGGGTGTTATACTCCCTGAAACTTTTTACGGGAAGAGCTCTTCTCGCAGAAAGTTTGGGATCGGTGTCGGCCTCAGCTTCGGCACCGATAACAGGCGTCAAAAGATGTGAATGTAACAATGACTGGGTGTTTTGAAGGTCCCCCAATTAGAAAGCGCACAGTTATATTCATCCCACCACTGTACCAGCGCCTACTGCTGCCAGGTGAAATGACGGACCCTTGGCGTACTTTTGGCTGACAAGCTGTACTTGTTTGTGTACACCGCGATTCGTTCAAGAAGTCGTTCCGCGGTGAAGATGCGCCTAGAACGGGCGTTTGGATCGCAGCAGACACATTAGCAGTATCCAGGCCTACCATCATCGCGAGCACCAGTGCTTCATGTCAGCTTATCGCTTCTGGTGTTGCTAATACTTATGTTGCTATTTGCATCGTTGCGCCTGTGCGAACAACTGCTTATATAAACTTGTGCGGCTACTTAAAATATGTTTGTGCATGCAGCATATACACATATATTTAGTGGGACTTCATAACGTTTCACTAAATAAAAAACTACAACACGGTCTCCTTGCTCCCACATGCTTCGCGTAACGTCGATTTTAAAATACGTGTGGTCTGTAAAATTTTTCATTACAATTTAAAGTGTCTTTCAAAGCTCTTCATACACTACGTGATAATATAGGATGTTCGGTATACAATTTTTGTTTCATCTCTACTCTATATTTATTTTTTTCTCTTTCTGCTTCTAAATATTCGATTGCACTTTGGAAGATTGACAAGAATGTAGTTGGTGGGTGACAGTGATATAAACATCAGAATCGTAGTCAACGTTATTTCATAATTATCCTAACCTCATGCTGAAGTGTATTTCTTCGGGGTTAATGCTCCCTCACAAAGGTGAAAGGGCGATGAACAGGGCTGTCGCAATTTTTCGAAAGTATTCCTTGCCATGTCAAAAATTGGCTCTAAGCAATTTCACCAGGCTAATAGGAGGCATCCTTTCCCCATGGTCTTTTAAACGTCTGGCAATATGCCAATATGCTCATGTTCGTTCTTTTTTCAGCCGTACTACAAAACCCCCAGGAGGCTATTCATTTGGCAGTGCACACTTCACTCACAAAGTCGCACAATAAACGGAGACCGGGCTCTGTGAGAAGTATCAGACAAATTATAACTGCATCGCTGTGTCCACCGGTGGACACCCAAGGTCGTCATTGACAATCACATTTCTAGGTTGCTGCCGAAAATTTTTGGCATCTTGGCAAAAAATTATTTTACATTTATTTACCTTGTTGGAGGCATCAGTGTTCTACCAGCCTATATTTGGCACCTGCAATGCCCATAATAAACTGCCTCCAGAAATAAACATTTATTATTTAGTTAATTCTATGTTTATACATTTACACGTCTCTTTCGGTATTTATTCATTTATTAAGTGTAACGGTATAGTATCAATATTGTAGTTCACAAATTTTTCATTTTATCATGATCCCTTTCTTTGATTCTTTTGAAATTGTGGCTGCCGTGGCTGCATTTCAGATAGAGGGAGAATGCTTGAGGCCCATGTACTTCGATTTAGGTGCAGGTTAAAAATCCAGATGCTCGTCATTTCCGGAGCTTTCATATATACGGCGCCTCTTATAATCATTTCGTCGTCTTAGGACGTTATACCCCAAGAACAGTATTTCAATTATCATACTAGTTATCGACCTTTCTTCAGTAGCAGCAGTCAGCTGTAGGGGCCTTTCTTTCGAAAATGGGTTGGTGTCATTTGTTATCGAATCATCATCGCCATCATCATTAACACCGTCATCGTTGTCGTTAAAGAGTCATTCATCATCGAGCGGCGCGGCGCGTTCGCATCTTCTTTTTTCTTCGATTACTCACGAGGGCCTATAACCCACGCTTACTAGGACTACCAGGAGCCATCGTGAGTGAGCCATCGTTCCAAATCGAGGATCCCGAAACCGTCGGTAGAAAACGCCCCTTCGACAAGACCGGCGGTGGTACCGTATTCAGCAACCCGTATTTGGCGATCAGTAAGCACCAAGAGTTGATGGCCGCCGAACTTGGAACTTCGTCGGGAGGATTTTTACGCTCCGCAAGCCATGTCCACGGTCGGGGCCTTCTGCCGTGGCTTCCTGGGAGAGCAGTCCGGCAGCCTTCAATGAACCTGCTCGAGCACCACTGCTGCCAGGGCCGGTACTTTCTTTCGATCCATGCTGCCTTTCGAACAATGACTGATTTTCTTCTTGACAACCGTGACATAGCTTCGGAGTTCTCAGCGTGCCGCAACAACACCGAGCACGTAGGGAGCCTACATGAACGGCCGTTTTTAGGGTGGAGACATCTTAATAAGTGCCTTCAAGAAACTCAGCCAAAACCAGCGGGCAATGGGGCACGCTGTTGCCAGCTTCCACCAAATTCAGCATAGTTTTCTGTGCGCCGCCATTTTGGTTGGTGTCCAGCCCTTGTAACAACACACAACACCTGGGCTTTTGACAGAGGCGGTTCTCAGGGTCGTGTAAGCGACCCAGTTCTCAAAGTGAGCGCACGAAGAAATTCGCAGCCCACACACAAACACTTGCGACATAATACTGAGGTTACGCTGACACGAAAGTAAGCGTGGCAACAGCTCAGACTAGCGAGCGCGTCTCCGTACGAACGCGCGGACGCGTCCCGTTTGTGGGCTTCCTACTCGCAATGCGTGGACGCAGCAACGACAACTTCGGTTATCTACTCATTCGCGAACACCGCGAAACACATATACGTGTGCCGCAGGAAAAAACAGTGAACGAAATACGCAGTACTCACAGAGCAAATACGAGACGCACTGGTGGGCTCCCAGCCGTCTCGCTTCACTTGAGCCAGCCATAATTGTCGTCGGCCAGGGCTCGCTGGGAAGCGGAACATTCGCACCCCCTTTCTGTTGTGGTTAGTGCAGAGCGGTACGCAGCATCCAGGCATTCTAAGGCTTCACCGGCAGCGTTTAACACGCTACCGCAACGTTCCACGCCATATTATTGAGAACTAAACGCAACCGGGCGTAGACGCAGTGCGGGCACCAAAATGGGGCGACAGCGCGGCGTTGCTGTCTGGCAACATTGTCTTTTGGTGGGCGGCGGTGCGTTGGCGGCATGTAGTGGGTCAAAGGCTGACATCACCCTAAAAACGGCCGTTCATGTAGGCTCCCTAGAGCACGAGGCGACCTCGGAAGAGCCGCTCGCAGCGCTCGCCATCTTACCACTGTGCCTACTGTAACTGTGACCCAGTGAAAACGCGGCGTCCTGGCATCTGTGTCTGCGTGCTGCGTGACCCGCGATGTCCGCATGTCTGCGTGCTGCGTGACCCGGTTCGAGGTGTTGCACGCCGCGGAGAACACTTACGTGACGGCGTCACGCGCCGGCAACCTGACCCATACGGCACGCCCGCGTGGTCCCTGCGGTTGAAGCAAGCATCGCTGCACTTCGCCGACATGCAAGTGGCAGATAATTGTGGGCGTGAATCCTCTATATGTACGAATTGTAGTATAGCCCACAAGGCTTATTTTGAATAAAAGCCTGTAAGCGTCATTCCCTGGCTCTCATTTTCCCCAACAAGCAAGCCATGCGACTGTGTAAAGTATAATCAATAGAGCATTTTCGTCGAGTTCGTTTTAGACGTTAAGTCAAAATCTGGGTCATGTCATTTTCTGTCTGCGTTGTACCTTTCGCTGGCAATTCCTCTTACGCTTTTGTGGTTCTAGTTTAACCATAGACAGTCAGACGCGAGGCCTTCCATCGCATCGGGGTCGTCTTACCGCGTTCGCTTTGCTACCACTTCTTTGGCGAACTGTTGCTTTTTTTAGATGCGGAGCATCTAATACTCGAGGCTTGTAGTGCGGCGCCGTCCGCAAGCTTCCTCCTCCTTTTTCCACCATCTGTGCATCCCTTCCTCCTCTACACACCGCGCGCGCTTCACTCCTCCGCCATCTGTGCACCCTTCCTCCTCTACACACCCAAGGAGGATTAAAAAAATTGCTGGAGTGGAAATGATTGCGCAGATGTGAAGCCGTTCCTCTGGCAAGATGACGGCTGTGGCGGCCATCTTACTAGGGGCATGATAAAGTGTCGCCGTTCAGCGATCGAAAACGAAGCGTTTCCCTCGCACGCCCAACGAGTTTAATGCAACCAACATTTTTGGGGCCTCATAGTGCTCCAAGTGCGTCTTAAAGTCACTAGTTTTCCGTAGTGAGCCTCTAATTGGAGGCAAAGTTCTTTGAAGATTCAGTCATCCATATTTGTTGCTGAGTGTTATTTCGTCAGGAACAACCATCCTTTAATATAGAACTACCGTAGTATTTACATAACGTATCAAAGCCACTTGATCTTTAAGCGGGCACTATCAGAAAAGAACATGTTTCCGCCATCTTGGCAGTGGCAATAAGTGGCTTCACTTCTGCTGGCAAGGCATCGCAGGAGCTTCCACTCCAGCAACTTTTCTTTAATTCTCCTTGTACACACCGCGTGCGCTTCTCCTCTTCACGAACATTCGCTAGCTGTATAATAATAATAATGGTTTATTTCCACCAATACACAGTTGATGGAGGGGGTGAGAATAAAAGCGACTATCCGCTTGACTAAGTTCTCACCCCCCTAATGTAGCGCGCATGCGCCGTCACGCTTCCAGAACATCGGCAGCTGACGCGCGCGCATGCGCCGTCGCGCTTCGAGAACATCGGCAGCTGACGCGCGCGCATGCGCCGTTGCGCTTCTCCCCCTTCTCGAACATTCGACAGCTGACAGTGCATGCGCCGTCGCGCTGTATATATACTCAAGGTCGGCGCTCGCTCGCTCAGTTGCCGCTCGTCGGTTGGTTTGTACGGCGCGTCGACGTCCAAGGTCGCGGTGAAATGAATTCCAACGAATTCACAAACACAATGATCGACGTCCCTTCGACCAGCGCCGCCCTTTCGCATACGTGTGTACGTGTTCACTCATTTAACACCCCCTCCTACAACCACGTTAACCAATTTAGCCATCGACCCAAGTAAGTCGCAATTTAACACCCCATTTCACAACCACGTTAACCAATTTAGCCATCGACCCAAGTAAGTCGCACTTTAACACCCCGTTAACCAATTATATGCTCCGCATCCTCCTCAGTGTTCCCCCGAGGGAAGCTGCGGGCAATTTTTTTCACTTTCAGTGCAAGAGTCGTGAGTAGTGAGTAGTTTGTCTGGTTCTTACCCGTTTATTACTACTATAGTCTACGGCCACACAAAACCACTCTTCAGCGATCCGCGAGCTTCCGGGTGTGTATTACGCAGCTTGGAACTATTCCGAACAAGTCTCTGCATCTCACAACCCACATCCATCTTCCGGAGGCGCTCAGCCTTATGCCAAAATTCCATTGAGAAACGGGCCTATAGTCTTTGATGGTGCTTGGAGAACACGATATCCATGATCAACACTCTCTTCGAACCGCCCAGCACTTCCGACGACGATGACGCCTTTTGTTGAAAAAGGCGACATGGCATTCAAATTCCCGGCGTTCATCATTCAGTGAGAAGATACCTTGGACGAGCTGGTGGCTGCATTTGCCGTGCTATCATACAACCAGCCCCTACTTCCCCGCCGCGGTGGTCTAGTGGCTAAGGTCGCAGGTCCGTGTGCTCAGGCCCATGTGCTCAGATTAAGGTGCACGTTAAAGAACCCCAGGTGGTCGAAATTTCCGGAGCCCTCCACTACGGCGTCTCTCATAATCATATGGTGGCTTTGGGACGTTAAACCCCACATATCAATCAAACCAGTCCCTACTGAAGCCAGGTGGGAGGGCGGAGTCGCATCGTATCTTTAGCTAACGGGCTGTAGTCGTCTGCGTGTTGCGTGACCCATTCAAGGAGTTGTTCTATGCCGAAGGGGCACCTATACTGGATAATTGGCCAGCAGCATCTACTTTTCCGCGAAGGGGATCCGTCATTGGATCCATGTGTTGTCTTACGGCGTCTTTCAAGCACCCGAGGTGTTGTGGAGAAGGAAGGATTTGATTAACTCTCAAGAAAACACAAGCCACACAGTCTACGAATGCCACCCAGGCTACTAAACGCAACACAGGCCACACTGCACGAATGTCTCTCCTCCACGTCAGCGTCTTTCTTCACTGTCCATGGAAGGTCACGTGCATTTCCAACATTCGGCCATCCTGCAACGCTTAACGTCCTCGTTAAGACTGTCCCGAGAATTTTCTTGCCTGACTTCACATACAGTCGTTCAGTCGTCCTCCTATATTAAATGCTTGATAAATGGCCCACGAAGGAAACAAGATAAAAAAGAAGCAGAAACAACACAAGAAAGCAGCTACACCTACATACTGGAAGGTCAACTTCCTCATGGCACGCAGCACTTCGCCCGTTCATATCCTGAAACATTCAAGGAAATGTTGGACTTTTTGGCCATCTTGACTATCTTGACTTGAGGAAAGCCACAACATGCACAATGTCAGTGTCCTCTTTTCCAGACTTCAGCTTCGATGCTCGGTTGGCTTGCTCAGCATCCGGCTTTTGACCCGTCTGCGGTGAATCTTTCTTCGAATTTGCTCCGGCATTTGCGAACTCCTCGGTGTCGCATGGTTCTCTTGACTTCAGCTCGTCATCTTTCTTCAGCATGGTCCGGGGCTCTTTGTTCTCCTTTCATTCTGTCTGTTGGCCCCATATCTGCATGTTCCTCTGCAAATGTCGTCGAAATACGACAGTTTTGCATCTGGAGAAAGTGAACAAAACGTTTACTTGATGTTCTTCGCGAGCAAATCGGTGAATTGTATTCTGGGGGCGCTGCGTTAGAGAGTATCAATCCGTGCAGCGATGCCCGTGTGCTCAGATTTGGGTGCCCGTTAAAGAACCCCAGGTGGTCTAAATTTCCGGAGCCCTCCACTACGGCGTCTCTCATAATCATAGAGTGGTTTTGGGACGTTAAACCCCACATATGAATCAATCAATCAATCCGTGCAGCGAAAGCGAACGAGCGCATTGATGCACGTTAGACACCAGGGATATCTGGCAGTTTTCTTCGAAAACGAAGGAAGGCGTGCGCGCCTGTCTCGCAGGCGATAAGGTGTAGAACTCAAAGCAACGTAAATGTGCCACAACAGTGTCCTCTTAGCAAATCGTTGGAAACACTTGCCTTTTTGAGCGTAGCGTTGCGTTGTCAGCGCAGTGTGATAAACGCTACCGAATTATGTATACCTTGCGTTCACGAAGGAAACACAGAGTTCCCTCTGTGACCATACACGAAAGGAGTTGACCTATCTAGGTTTTGCATGACGTGCGTGCTTTTCTGGTGTTGCCAAGGTATTGTTGATTTGGCTCCTCGTGCCTTTTCTCCGCCCCTTTGCTCTGCCTTGCTTTTTATTTTTTTCCTATATATATTGTCTTGGCCTTGCAATAAGCCTTTAGGTGATAGTCTGCGCTTGTCTGTCCTTTTTCTCTACTTCGTGTTTCCGTCTCGTTTTTTTGTGCAATACACTAATTAATCAGTTTCAACTTGCCCAACTAGCCATTATTCTGATGTATGCCGTCCCTAGTACAAACACACATATACAAAATATTGAAGTGTTGTTATGGTTCCTCAGATATGCGCAATAATTGATATTTAACTCACAATATCACACAAGTATCAAAGCTTAAACTTTGAGCATTATTGGTGGGTGCTGCGGATGGGGTTGGCCGTTTGGGATATCGTTCACAGCCGGTATTGTTACGGCAGACAAACAGACTGATGTACAGACAGACAGACAGACAGACAGACAGACAGACAGACAGACAGACAGACAGACAGACAGACAGACAGACAGACAGACAGACAGACAGACTGACAGGAGTACCCCAATAAAGACAATCGCCTTTAAATCATACGATGGTTTAGCCCCGTCAGCGGAAATGAAACCAAAACGATGTCACGAAGATGTCAACGACCGCGCTGTGACGCCTCCATGTACTCGGTGAGTGTCCCGTTTGCTTCAGCGCCACCAGTGCTATCAGCAACAGTGTGAACACGTCGGCGCCGACAGCTAGCAGATGTATGTTTCAACGTGCTCCGCGTAGGTGGTCAAATCGCAAGGCTCGCCTCGCTTATCTCGCCCAGAACACCGATCGATCGGTGCGCCGCACCAGGCAGTGTAGCAGTGCCGCAGACGCTGTCTAAAAAACAGGGTTGTTTTTTCATCCAGCGGCCGTGACCACGCTCAGGTGCGCTTTCGGTCTAGCATTTCTTTATTTAATTTTTTATGACGTAGAGCAATATGTGCGGGCAGTATTCGCGGCGCTCGGCTGACGTTGACCAACAAACTTCGTGAAAAAGGCAAGAAAAGATAGCGAAAAAAACTTCCTGGAAAAAACATGCGGGCTTACACCCTGGTGATGCATCTGATTTTCCGAGAAAAAGAAAATCACTAAAAATTGTTCCTTGCGGAACGCACTCGCTCCACGAAGCGGGCATTTGCATGTTCATCTACTGTCAAGGTGCTTCAAGCGAGTCTTTTAGGGGCACAGCCCTTTGCGCCGTGGGTCGTAAGTCCCGCGTCGCCGTATAGTAGCCAACTGCATTGAATTGCATGTCAATAAAAACATGGTCACAGCATATACACGGAGTAAATGATGATGGGTGGGGCGATGCATCCGTCAGTCCATCTGCACTTCCGTGGGGACGTAATATCGATATTACCCACAGTAATATCGATGATTTTACGTGCCAAAACCAAGATGCGATTTTCGGGCACGCCATGTTGGACAGCCGTAGAAATTTAGACAGCCCGATGCCCTCTATGATGTAGTGGTATCGCCTAGTACATGCGTGGGTGTCTAACAGTTTGTCTTCATGAAAATGCGACCGCCGTGGCCGGAATGCAATCAGCGACTTTCGGTTCAGCAGCCTAGCACCGTAACGACTGAACCATCAAGGCGAATAGCCATTGTACCATTGCTTTATAGCTCAGGTGACAAAACACTTAACTGTAAATCTTAGAACCATTTTCACGCTTCGTATGATTCGCGCAGTGCAACGTCTGAACCACTCCGTCACGTGGCACACAAAAAAAAACCAAACTAAGTTTATGCACAGCTCGCATCACTATTTGTACATGCCTGCTTCGTGCATTGCGCGTTGCAAAGTACTAATAAATGTCTGCAGATCACTGCGTAATTCGAGCCAAATTTCAGTTGCATCAACAGCTGGGACATTATAACACAGCCTAGTTTCTCCTTCAGGTTACGCTATGTATGTTTGCTGCGTGTATTATTTACTTGAATACAAATTCCCCAAAACACCCATCGTGTTTTTGTAATAAAAAATAAATTGCGAAACGACTACGATAAAACAACATGAGATATCATGACGAATGAAGCATCTCTGGCTATAAACCATGCATGCTTCGTAATAGCGCGATACATAGGTGTAAGTATATACTCAACAACGCAAGGCGGTGACCGTTGAACACCTGCAAGAAGACTGTCAATAAATTAGGCTTATCAATTATTACAAAACAAGTAACGTCGTACTTACGAGGATGTGATACGTGTTAAATTATATGAACAATTTCGCTCCAGTTAAGAAGGGTCACGGCACATCACTATAACAACGTTGGTTCAAGGAAATTTTCTGGACATAAAGAATGACAAATAAATACAACTTATAGCTCGCATTGAAACCCATCTTTCAAGGTCCCATTGAAGCCAATATCTACACTGTGTCTTCTACACTGTGCTATGAGGGGGCACTGAAGAAATAAAGCCCATCCGCACTGCGTATAACTGTTAGACAGTTTCCGCTGCCACACTCTAAGCGCACTGATTGATTGATTGGTTGATTGATTGATTGATTGCTTGATTGATTGATTGATTGATTGATTGATTGATTGATTGATTGATTGATATGTGGGGTTAACGTCCCAAAACCACCATATGACTATGAGAGACGCCGTAGTGGAGCGCTCCGCAAATTTTGACCACCTGAGGTTCTTTAACGTGCGCCCAAATCTGAGCACATGGGCCTACAGCATTTCCGCCTCCATCGGAAACGCAGCCACCGCAGCCGGAATTCGATCCCGCGACCTGCGGGTCAGCCGCCGAGTACCTTAGCCACTATACCACCACGGCGGGGCGCTCTAAGCGCACTCGAGGGCAGCCTTTTACACTGTGGCTATATCTAACAGTCACGTGCTCAACATGGCTACATTCAAAAATGTCAATATTAACTATGGCATAAACATCAAATGTTACAAATGTGGTCATTTATTCTTTTTAGAACGTATGCTATGGCGCCGCCCTGTGTAACACATGGACTGCACCAAAGAACGTGGTACTAACAGACGCTACACAACGATTCCCTTCAAGATAAAATCAGAGCTGTCTAGAGGGCACACGATGTGGCAGCCAGGCTTAGCCTATACCTGTCCCAGAGTGGGAGCGGCCGCATGAGCCCTTGGCAGAGCTTCAGGACCCAATAAAGTTTTGCCATGTCATACCGTACCATGACATACCATTCCATACCATAACATAACATAACACGACATAATCTACGATGTCGTTATTGGAATATCAAGGCAAATAATTTAAGTGATTCTTTAGAGAAACGCTGTGTTTTGAAAGAATATAGTGGGGAGAAAGTGACCCAGCAGTGACGTTGAGATGCTATTTCTGCACCTGTAAGTAGATAAGCTATAGATAAGCATCCAGCCATGTGGATTGTGAGGTTTTTTTACACTCGTATTTCACTTTCCTCTCTCCCTCTTATTGCTTCTTACTCTCCTCACATGTAGGGTAGCAGTCCGGGCATAGTTTAACTGATCTTCTTGCTTTTGTTGTGCCCCTCTCTTTATCTGCTCACACTATTGCATGTTTTTTTTCTTGTTCGTTGGTCCGTTTTCCCAACCCTATCATAGCTTTACGACGTAATACCCCAGATATTATTAATTCCCAACTCTATAACTCACAGACTGTCATTCCTGGAATTTCGAGCCTTCACTTTTGGTAAATGTCATCTATACATAACCAACGCAATCGATCATTTTTGCTTAATCTGGGTGTCTAATTTATATATCGCTCTGGGCATTTACTGCCCTGAAGGCGACTACGTATGCTTTGGTGTGTTCTTTCATTTTCGTACAGACTCTTGCAAATACACGTAAGTACAACCCTTCTTCTGTTTCTGATCGTAAATGAAATTCACGACAGCAGTCTCCTAGCTCAATTCAATCCGGCATCGCTCTCGTCGCAACCACCATCTTCGAAACACCAACGTTTTCCGAAATAAGAATACACGGTCACCAAAAAAATTCCGCCATTGCTTCTATTTAAAAGTCCGACACACCGATGGTACCCCCTCCGAAAAACGGGAACATATATCGAAGAGTAGACTTTTTCTGGGCACATGCTCAATAGCTGCGAACGTGGAGAAGGAAGCCCGTAATATTTGTGCCGCGTTAGTACGCGATTATGATAACGTATAAGACTCTATCATCTGAATTATAAGCTTTCGATGTCTCATATGTTTATGCACCTGGTCAAAAACAAGTAGCGTGGTATCTTTGCACATTTTTATTCATTGTCAAAAAATTACAAGCGCGAGGAAGAATTGTATAAAAGTTTTCACAACATTTCAATATTACAGCTGTTTATTTGTCGTGTTATGGGCTTGAGTTGCGCTTTCTACGCACTAGTTAAAACTAGTCAGAATTCGGTGTCGTCTGCCCAAGAACTCAGGTTTATGCTCCCTGGGTAGATGGCGACATATTTTTGCTAGGCATACTTACCGTAGTGGACGTTTTGTACAATGAAATTCTACTGGTAACAGCACAGGCGGCTAAGCGGCTACCATTCAGATGCATACAGAGTAAATAAGCGTGAATTCGTGCTTGACGCACTTCTGTCAAGAAAATAATTACAATTGCACCGACTCACTCACTGACCCACTCACTAACTCACTCGCAGGAAGAGTCATCTACCCAATATTAGCCTTCTCACTTTGACGCACGTACTCATACTAAGTTCAAAAGAGGAGGCCAGATTTTTCTCGAGGGAAGTTCATGGTTACGAGTACCAACAAAGCACGCAACGTTCACGTAAAGTACGTAGATGCAGAGCATCTGAATCAAACAGCGTTCAGGTGCTGTCTCGAGGCCTGCGAAACACTGTGATAACGTCGTCGGCCCATTTAAATTGATACCACTGCTCACACGGTTTATAGGGCTTGGAGTGAGTTCAATACAAGCGATGCCAACTCAAGAGATTGGACTCATATTTTTAGCACGATGAAGTACTTGTTTTCCTCTTGATCAACACTTGCATACGTCTACATTGACGATCACCAGAGAATCGGGACGGGTGCGCAAAGCAATATTGAATAGCCAAACCCACGAAATTTAGGTGGGTAGGAAAAACTCTACGCTTACTACACGCTCGTAGATGGAATCAAATACGCAACAAAATTAGGCAAAAGGAAAAAGGCAAAAGAATTGATTATGAATAATAAAACATACCAAAGTATTCTAAAATTCAAGCCTGCATTGCGACGTAAACCCTCATGATAGCGTACGAGAACGTTTTCAGGCAACGTAATTAGGAAAAAACCTAAGAGAGCTGGAAAAACTCGACTGCACACAAGATAAGTGAATTGTCTCATTGTGTAGCTGTGATGCGGGTTCTTGTTGCTGATTTGTTTCTCCTGGTTGAGCCCCGGAGAGTTTTTCTAATAAGGACAAAGCCGTTTGCTTAACAAACAACACCTAAACATTTACTGCATAACTGAAGCAAAACTCAAACACAAACTACAAGAAATGAGTAGCTGGCTAAAAGCGGGATTTAGAAGGAAAACAAACATCTAAAGTCCCGAAACTGTCGACGGAAAGTCACAGCTACATGATGCAGTTCTGACGCGGTGATTCGGCGGTGCAGGGAAGAGAGCAAGTTCGATCTCACCAAAACGTTGCTGCTGTAATGGTGGCGACGGCGTGTACCGATGCTCACTGGCGGCGACGATGGAACGGGGCTCGCTCGGTGATGCCTGTGGCGGCCCAGATTCGCCCGATGAGGTGGCTGGTTGCAAGGCTCAGGCCCGTGACCCGAACTGCCGTTGCTGCACCCGCACCGGAATCTGCAGGCCTTGGTCTCGACCGTTGAGGCAGCTCGCCGTCCTTGGAAGGCGCTGTCCGGAGGTCCAGACCGGGTGAGGTCCAGAAGGCTCAGGTCTGCCACCCGACTGCCTGTCTTCAGCTCCCAGCTGTGTCCTTCCTCTTGCCTCGTTCACCTCGAACTCCTAGCTCTCTTGCCCTTCAGGATTGGCTTCCTCTGGGGCACACTTGTCTCGTCCCGATTGGCCTTTCAAAACTCCGTGGTGATCAGCCATTGGCCCTTGTTTGCTTTATGGTCTTGGATGCTTGCGCTCCACGCTCTCACGTGTACCGGTCCTCGGCGTCGTCGTTGTTCAGGCGACCCAGCACGTGCACTCGGTCATCCTTTAATTTCGCGCACTTTTCAATCATTCACAATTACGCGCACCAGTCGCATCACCATCGCATCACAATGGCCCCCTTTCGAAGAAGTTTTTCCGGTTGAAAAACTGTCGTTCGATGCGCACCACACAAGCTATCACAACACACCTATGGCACCACACTGCTTCTTCGTTGACCTGTCTCACGTCGAAACACCGAGTCCACAGAACGTAACATTCAACCAACAACAATAAGAAAAGTTTTTGGCAGCAACTAAGAACAGTACAAATACAGTCATTAACTCCAGTAACAGTCCACCACACAAGCATAACCTTGTAATAATAACACACAGAACATATTTACTGCAACCTACTCATGTAGTCGGCTCCAACATTCTCGGATCCCTTTATATGTTCTACGTGAAAGTTGTACTCTTGCAGTACTAAACTCCACCGCAGAACTCTGCTGTTGAGGTGTTTTGCTCGAGATAAGTACTGCAACGGTTGGTGATCTGTTTGAACCGTGAAATATGTCCCATATAAAAATATGTGGAACTTTTCCACTGCCCACACCAACGCGAGACACTCCCGCTCGATTGTTGAGTAGTTCTGTTCTCGAGGCAGTAGCTGACGACTGGCGTATTTTACCGGGTGTAAAACACCGTCGTGCTCTTGCATAAGGACTGCACCGATGCAAGAATCGGAGGCGTCACTGCGGAGTACAAATCCACGTTTGAGATCCGGAACCTTTAAAATAGGTCCAGACGCCAGAGCTTGCTTTAGTGTTTCGAAAGCTGTCTGCCCTTCACTATTCCAATTGATCTTGTTACTCTCCCTTTTCTTTGTCATCTCTGTCAGAGGCAGTGCCTTCTCAGCGTAGTGAGGGATTAGATCACGATAATATCCTGCCAAGCCAAGAAACGAACGTAGTTGTTTCTTCGTAGTGGGTAATGGGGCTTTGGCGATTTTTATGATCGTGTCCTCTACCGGCTGAATTGTTCCATCTCCCAGTCGATGACCCAGGAACACAATCGACGTCATTCCAATCTCCGATTTCTGGGGCTTAATTTTGAGTCCTGCTTCTCGAATCCTATTCATCAGTTCACTCAGAGTCTGCATGTGTTCCTCCCAGGTTGTCGTAGCGACGAGAACATCATCGATATAATGAACGACGTTCGGGATGCCCTGAAGGAGACGTCTCATTAGCCGGGTAAACACTGCGGACGCTGTTTTGATACCGAATGGCATATAGAGGAAATGGTAGTGTCCCGATTGGGTGGAGAATGCCGTTTTTAGCCGGGATTCTTTGTCCAAGGGCACCTGCCAGTATCCTTTCGTAAGGTCAAACTTGGAGAAGAATTTCCTAGTGCCGATCTCTGTAAACAATACATCCGTTCTCGGAATTGGTTCTGCGTCGGAGACCAACACATCATTGATGCGACGGAAGTCGATGCAAGTACGGTAACTCTTATCGGGCTTCTTCACCAGCACCAATGGCGAGTTGTAAGGTGAGTCGGACCTTTCAATCACTCCGAGTCGCAGCATTTCTCCGACTTCTTTCTCAACTACCTCTTTCATTGCGAATGGTAACGGATATTGTGGAGTGTTGATAGGCTCGGACGTTGTCAGTTTAAGACGACACTCCAACAAGTTTGTCTTGCCAGGGACTTCGGAAAAGACGTCTTTATGGGTGGCTAGGAGCTCGTCAATTTCTTCCCTTTGTCTATTCCTGAGGTTAGGACCAAGCTTGATAGCTTCAGTACCGAAGCCCTCAGTAGCTTTAAAGGTAGGCACTGGCGTGTCTGTCTCTTCCTCTTCCACTACAATGAAAGATGCGGACTGGGGTGATATTTCTGGAGGACGCTCTTCGTAGCGTTTTAACATGTTTATATGGAACAGCTTGGTAGTATGTCCCATATCCAGCCAGTAGTCAGAGTCACCCTTCTTTCCTGTGACCCTGAAAGGTCCTTTCCAATGCATCATAAGCTTGTTTTCCGTCGTGGGAAGTAGTACGAGGGCGCGGTCTCCAACCTTTAGCCGACGCATCCGACTTCCCCGGTCATAGTATTTCTTCTGCGTTGTTTTAGCTCGTGACAGGTTTTCTTGTGCCAACTGCAATGTTTTTTCTAGGCGATCTCTGAGATCCAGGACATACCCATATGTTGTCTTCACTTCCTCGCTTTGATTGTCTCCGGTCCATAATTCTTTAAGTAGACTGAGAGGTCCTCGAACATTTCTACCGTAGATCAGCTCAAAAGGCGAAAATCCCAAGCTGGCTTGCGGGACTTCCCGGTACGCAAACAGGAGTGGGGCTAATAGTCGGTCCCATGTCTTGGGTTCCTCTTGGCACAATTTACGCAACATTTGCTTTAGTGTGCCATTAAATCTCTCCACTAAGCCATTACACATGGGATGATAGGGTGTGGAGCTGAGATGCTTGATCGCCAACAAGTTATTGACCTCTCTCATTAGCTCCGATGTAAAGCATGATGCCTGATCACAAAGTACCTCACGCGGGAACCCGATTCGAGAAAACATCTCTACCAGTGCCTCGGCTACTGTGGCTGAATCGATGGATGGCAGGGCTATTGCATCTGGGTATCTAGTAGCGAAGTCCACTAGTGTTAGTATATATCGATTACCCATGTGTGATATTGGCTTTAAAGGCCCGATAATGTCCACTGCCACTCTTTCGAATGGGGTGTCTATCAAAGGCATTCGACCTAGTGGTGCCTTACCAACTCTGCTCTTGGGGTAGGTTCGTTGGCATGCGTCACAAGAGCGCACGTATCTCCTCACTGCCTCTTGAACTCCTGGCCAGTAAAATGATTGTAGAACACGATCAATCGTTCTTTTTATTCCTTGATGCCCCGACATCAGGGTTTCGTGCGCCAAAGTAAGCACTTGGCTGCGCAATCTTTGGGGCACTACTACTTGTTGAATCACCTTACCAGATGGTAGGTGATAATAGCGGTATAGCAGCCCCTTTTCTATCTCGAACGAATAGGACTTTGATCCTCCCTGTAGCCCTTGACCTACTTTACTCCTGCAAGAATCTAGGGTCTTGTCCTGTTTTTGAGCGGCACTAAGATCCTTTCGGGTCGTCTTCAAGGTGGGTACATCGATTTCAGATGAGATTGACCGTTGCTCTCGGATTTTGATACCAACCACTGAAGACTTCAGGGTACCATCCTCTCTATCTGCTCCTTTTCCACTCGCTATATAGTTGGGGTAGGTTTTTACCGGAATCCTTTCCTCCCACTTGGTATCGGGGTCATGGACTTCACGTGAACCTGGTACATTTCCGACGATAAGGTCGTAGAGTGGGTTTGTCATGCATTTGACAATAAATGTACCAGAAAAATAAGGTGAATGAATTTCCACCTCCGCCTCAGGAACGGTGATGCTACTGCCATCGGCTAAGAATAGCGTAGCGGTAGTACCTATGAGGGCTTCATCGGGTACCAGAGAACGACGCACCACCAGCGTATTGCTACCCGTATCCCGCAACACTGAGACGGTTCGGCCAAAGATTCTGCCCTGTAACACGGGCATTTTGTGTGTGGCAAACTTCGGGTGAGTATTCACGGCGCCCGCCATGTCCTCTTCTTTGTCCGGTGAAAGCTTCACTTCCGTTGAGTGCTCCTCTGGCGACAAAAGACATGACGTCTTGTTGGCTGAACCGTTCTTCTTTGAGCAAGTTTTGGAATCATGCCCCGTCTTCTGACAATATCCACAGAAAGGTTGTTTTGGCCTTGATCGGCACTCCGATGCCCTGTGACCCATTTTGCCACATACAAAACAACGTACTGCTCCTCTCTCCGAGTAACTACCACTTTTTTCCGTATTGCTTTTAGATTCCACTTTTTCTCGGAAAACTAACAGGTTGACTTGCCTCTGAGCTTCTAAAAAGTTATCTGAGGCCTCGGCCATGTCCTCTAGCTTGTTGAAGTTCTTTTCTCGCAGGAAAAGTGCCAAACGGTGATGACAGTTTCTTAAAAACTGTTCTGTAACTATCAAGTTACGAAGAGCCGAATATTCTTTTCCGGTCCTCGACATTTCGACCCAACGATCGAAAAAACTCAGTAGCCTAGTTGCGTACTGCTTGCCTGTTTCGCCGTCCTGTGGCTTGCTTTGTCGGAACTTTTCCCGATACCCTTCGGCCGTAAAACGGAAACGCTGGAGCAACGCCAACTTGGCTTTATCATAATCGAGTGAATCCTCCGGCGAAAGTCTTCCAAACACCTTTAAGGCTTCTCCGCTCAAACATAAACTTAAAGCTGTGGCCCATTTGTCCCTAGGCCATTCTTGACCGATGGCGACTCTCTCGAACCTTTTTAAATAGGCGTCCAAGTCGTCCCGGCTTTCATTAAACCCCGGTATCAAATTATGAGGATTCACGCTGCATGAAACACTCCTTTCTTGTGCTGAGCCTGGTGCTGAGTCAACAGTTCTTGTCTCTACACGGCTATTCTCAGCTTCGGCAAGTCTAAGACGCAGTTGCAGGTTTTGGTTCTCTAATTCCAGCTGCTCCTTCTTTGCGCGTGTCTCCAGTTCGAGCTGTTTTTCTTTTTCGCGCGTCTCGAGCTCAAGCTGCTCCTTCTTGGCCTGCGTCTCCCGTTCCAACTGTTCCTTTCGAGCTTCTCGTTCCGCAGCCCGTTCCTCTCGTGCTCGTGTCTCCTTCTCCTCGTACCATGCTTTAAAATCCGCCCCATCAATTCCCATGCGATCCGCCAAGGCCATTAGCTCTCGCATATTCGACATGATGTCAACCGCGTCAATAAATGAAGGTGTCAAACCAACGGCTTCGTCCTGTCGCTGCGGACGCCAGTTTGTGATGCGGGTTCTTGTTGCTGATTTGTTTCTCCTGGTTGAGCCCCGGAGAGTTTTTCTAATAAGGACAAAGCCGTTTGCTTAACAAACAACACCTAAACATTTACTGCATAACTGAAGCAAAACTCAAACACAAACTACAAGAAATGAGTAGCTGGCTAAAAGCGGGATTTAGAAGGAAAACAAACATCTAAAGTCCCGAAACTGTCGACGGAAAGTCACAGCTACATGATGCAGTTCTGACGCGGTGATTCGGCGGTGCAGGGAAGAGAGCAAGTTCGATCTCACCAAAACGTTGCTGCTGTAATGGTGGCGACGGCGTGTACCGATGCTCACTGGCGGCGACGATGGAACGGGGCTCGCTCGGTGATGCCTGTGGCGGCCCAGACTCGCCCGATGAGGTGGCTGGTTGCAAGGCTCAGGCCCGTGACCCGAACTGCCGTTGCTGCACCCGCACCGGAATCTGCAGGCCTTGGTCTCGACCGTTGAGGCAGCTCGCCGTCCTTGGAAGGCGCTGTCCGGAGGTCCAGACCGGGTGAGGTCCAGAAGGCTCAGGTCTGCCACCCGACTGCCTGTCTTCAGCTCCCAGCTGTGTCCTTCCTCTTGCCTCGTTCACCTCGAACTCCTAGCTCTCTTGCCCTTCAGGATTGGCTTCCTCTGGGGCACACTTGTCTCGTCCCGATTGGCCTTTCAAAACTCCGTGGTGATCAGCCATTGGCCCTTGTTTGCTTTATGGTCTTGGATGCTTGCGCTCCACGCTCTCACGTGTACCGGTCCTCGGCGTCGTCGTTGTTCAGGCGACCCAGCACGTGCACTCGGTCATCCTTTAATTTCGCGCACTTTTCAATCATTCACAATTACGCGCACCAGTCGCATCACCATCGCATCACAGTAGCCTATTACCTGTTACTATATACCGGTCGCACTTAGAATATGAATCAATCTTCCCACCAGTGCGGTGAAGACTGGGGAAGCAGCGTAGATAATTGTCTTGCCATCCTCCAGTTTCCCATCTTTCCTTTCGCTTCTTTTTTCGTCTCCTTACTGTACTCTACAGCACAACAGATGCTATGGTTATCCTCTCCCCTTCTTATTTTCCTTGTCTTCATCCTCACTTCACTTTTGCAGAAACAGGGCGCGAGCTCGTGCCGAACGTAAAACCTAAAAGTGTTTATGTGTTTATATACGTGATGCACCCCTCCATTTGTCAAGCAGGGTCTCTCCCCCTCTCTCTCCCCTCCTCAGCTCGGGAAGTGAACTATAGCACTGTCGATCCTATTCGAGGAGCGCTGGTGTTGACTTTTCCAGCAGTAAGGCATATTCCGGGCAGATGATCACCCTCGAATTTACTGGATAATGATGTATTCACAGTTATTACGTTGACCTAGCTTATTGTGGGGATTAACTTTACTCATTTCCTGTCGTAACTTGTGGTCCTACTCAGCTTAAGATGTCCGCTTAGTAGTTATGAAAAGTAGTTATGAAAGCTGCATATAAATATATCATTTTAATTAATTCACAGTAATTCCGGAGAGCTTTCTTGAAACAACCTTTATACTTAATAGGCTACCATAGCATGTCTGTTCAATTTCCTGTGTTCTCAGAGAACCTTTCGCCTCTCATATTTCACATACAGTGAAAGTCAGTAGTAGTGGGAGTAGTACTAGTAGTAGTAGTAGTAGTAATAGTAATAGTAGTAGTAGTAGTAGTAGTAGTAGTAGTAGTAGTAGTAGTAGTATGGGAACAAAGAAAAAAGATGCTCTCTTCTTTTTTCCGCATATTTCATCACACTAGCCGAGTACACAAGAGAACAAACAGACGATTGCGAACAATATTCCATAAATCCACTCAAATCTTAGGCATTTCCTACTCCCCACCTCTCACTGGGTATGCATCATACTTTACTAGCGTACGAAGAGAAGAGCGTCCTATAACGGTCTCTGCACTCCGCTCATCCAGCTCGACTGTGAGGCTCGACTGTGAAGAAGCTGGCCGGGCTCAGGATCGCGCGGCAGTATCCTTATTGTTCTTTGAGAGTTCGTTATTTTCCGGTAATTGTATTGGTCTTTCTCAGCTTAAGCGAGTCATTCGATCTAGATGTCATTTTTCCCCCGGCCAAGGGCACTCCCCTTGGTTAGCTTCCACTCCCGCCAAGGATTGGCCGATAGACTATTTGTTACGCAGTGGAGCAAGAAGTGCCCCTGTGGCACTTGTACCTACAGATGGGGGCAGTATTCCGATGGAGAACCCAAAGACGATTCAAGTGGAGCTTCTAAAAGCCACTTCGCATTTCCAGGAGATCACTGAGGTCCGCCAGTTTGGTCGCGGAGGCATCCTGTGCTGTTTCGCAGACCAGGAATGCATTTGTGAGCTCCTGCAATGTTCCGAATTCGCAGCGCATCCGGTAAGCCCATTTATTCCGGCACACTCGCATGCTTGAAAGGATTAGTCCGTGGTGTAGACACAAGCCTGACACCTGCATAAGTGCTCGATTTGTTTTCGTGGTGGGTGTTTTTCAGTGTACAGGTGTACCCGTACAATTGACAACATAAAATCCCCAACGGAATCGGTGATAGTGACCTTTTTAGGAACAGTCCGACCTTCCGAATTTAAGGCAAGGCCACTGATGTATAGGGTAGAGCCACTTTCCCCCAAACCCCTGCAGTGTTTGAAATGTTGGTGATATAGACATTGCGTCAGAGGTTGTCGATCAGTTCTTAGGTGCCGTCAGTGTGGTGAAAATCATGACAGCCGCAAGTGCAGCTCTGAGAAAGAGAGGTGCTGTTTATGTAATGGCGCGCACCCTGCAGGCTCCGCAGACAGTGCGGCAAAAGAAAGGGAGATTGCCATATTGGATATTGTAGAACGCAAGCGGTGCTGTCGGAGAGAAGCCGTTGCAGAAATGCAGGAGAGATCCAAAGGATATGCAGGTGTTGCAGCACGTAATATTACCGTCATGAATGCATCTCTCGCAACGTCTATCGCAGAGGCCACAGAGAAGGCTACAGAAAAAGCAGTGAAACGCCTGGCAAAAACCCTTGTTGAAAGCTTGGCGCAATTGCTTTGAAATCAACTGTCCCAGATTCTTGGTATAGCATGTACGTACGATCGGGATCCTCAGACACCAGTGGTATCACAGCTTACGCGGTTAGACAGTGCGACAACACGTCAGCGAGCGGTTTCTCCTGAGGCAGGGACTTCCAAAACAACGGAAGACGGTGATCTTGCGGATGATTCGGAAGCATGTGCAGATATGGATATGGACTCTCATAAGGCTCTGAAGCGAACCCGATCTCCCCAATCAAAAAACTCTTCGCATAATTCGAAATTTAAGAAGTATCTATCCAAAAAAGAATTCTTTGAGAACATGTCTAAGAAAGACTTTTTGCGAAAGGACATTTTGGACCAAGCAGTTTCTGTGACGGTTCTGTCATCAAAATATGTTCTCTAACCATATTACAGTGAAATTGCAGATCTATAGTTTCCGCAGCCACAGACCTATCACACATTTCTTCACAACTTTCCCCGGATATTATATCTCTGCAAGAAAGCTGGCTTTCAACCAGCCAGAAGTTTTACCTAAAAAAATTATTTTGATTGGACCGACCTACCAGAGGTGGTGGGCTTGCTGTCTTGATGGCAACTAAGTTTAGTCACAAAGCTACGATCTCTTATCATTGTGTGACTCCAGATCGTGAAATTTTGATAGTAGACATAATATTACCAGACGCTTCTCCCTTGTCGTTTGTAAATGCGTATTTCCCAGCCGAGATGCAAGACACACGAAGTCTAGATGTTATGTTCTCTGCCTGCAGAAAGAATATATTAATCACTGGAGACTTCAATTCACATAATGTGGCCCGGGGTTTTAAAACAGATTTAAGCGAAAAACGCTTGTGGGAATGGACTTTTGACAAGAATTTATCTTTTTAAATTCGCAATCTGCTACTTTTGTCCGAGGTCTCTCTAAATCTGTAATTGACTTGACATTTTCAAGCTCATCTCTAAATATATGTTCTTGGCAAACTTTAGACTGTGCTACTAACAGTGACCACTTGCTTATTAGTTTTGTACTGAAATTTCCAAGAATACATGTCGCCGAAAAGGCCCGCTCATTCCTCAACTATAGAAAATTAGAAAAAGACTTGAGGGCTACTTTTGATCACCGCAAGGGCATTATAGGTGACATTAGGGCTATGAGTCCGTGTGCAGTGTTAAAAAGATCAGTAAAAGACGCAACTTTTAAATTAGACTCGGCAACAAGAGGTTCTTTTAGTCCATGGTGGACTGAAGAGTGCATGAAAAGCTATAGAAAACGGAAAGCTGCATGGAAACAACTGCTGGTCAACCGATGTCCAAAAAATTGGTGTGATTATAAATTCGCAGCAGCAGACTTCAAACGCACAGTAATTATCTTTCTAGGGCTAGAAACAAAACAGCGCTCTTCAGATTTTTAAGATCTCAAAAGATGTTACCACCGTTACCACTCGCTGAAAATATTGGCTCTTCTGTTCTTTCCCCCCGTGAGCTCTCTCATTTAGTAGAAAATATTGCGAAAGGGCTCCAAGATAGATTTATGTTAACTATACCACTGCACATTGTGAGCCCAATGGCAGGCGAGGATTTCGAAGAGGTTACTTCAGATGAGCTGGCAGAAATAATAAGGCACTTACCTCCTTCGGCATCTGGACCAGACGGGGTAACAAATCAATGATAAAAGTAATATTCGAGATTTGGCCAACTGAAGTACTTAATTTGGTGAATTTTTCTTTGACAAAAGCTTGGATACCTGCGGAATTGAAGCTATCAAAGTGATTCCAATTCTTAAAAAGCAGGAAAAAGGATTCGCCTTGGACATTGTAAGGCCGTTATCACTCACGTCAAATCTGGTTAAGCTAATTGAAAGAGTTTTGAATGCCCGGGTAATGAAATATATGAACAATAACGCAATATTAAACCCCAGTCAAATTGGTTTTAGATCCGGTTGCTCAATATGGTGTGCGCATGTTGATTTAGAGAGCCGAATACAACTGGCTCGGCGTCGGCGCCAATACTGTGCTTTAGTTACTCTAGATTTGGCTGAAGCGTACGATAGGGTTGAGCATTCAACTTTATTAAACAGATTGAATATCGCCACTTTCCCAACATATCACTGCGTGGGTGTCGGAGTTTTAAGAGGGAGAGAATATTACTGCTATAAAGATGGGTACTCGTCGAATAGACATAAGCAGACACGTGGCGTACCGCAGGGGGCTGTCCTGTCGCCAGTTTTATTTAACATTTTCTTAAGCTCCATTCCATCAACTAAGGATATTGAGTTATATGTGTACGCGGACGATATTGCTTTTTTTGCAAGTAATACCAACCTTCAATTCCTATACCAGAGTCTACAAAATTATCTCAGTATGATAGACAGAGGTCTTAAAAATATTCATATGACCCTGACCGTAAAGAAAAGTGTGCTTCTTGCATTTTCTTTTCTGCAGCCTATCAACATCTCGTTAATGTGCAGTAATGAGCTCATTCCGCAGGCGAATTCCCTTAAATATTTGGGCATCTTATATAATGACACATTAAATTGGAGAAGTCACATTGATGATGTGTACTCCAAGGCAACACGGGCCATGGGGTGGCTACGGAAGCTCGCAAACCGTAAAGCGGGTTTAAGAAGAGATGTGCTAATAATGATATATAAACCTTATGTGCAGCAAATCATGGAATTCGGATGTGTATTATTTTCTGGCAGCGCAGCTTATAAAATGCGACCCGTAATACTGCTGGAAAGAGAAGCGTGGTGTTTGTGTCTGGGTCTACCAAAGTTTGTTGCAAATAACGTGTCGTATATGGAAGCTCGCCTACCTTCCCTGCTAAATAGGTTTAAAATCCTTACTGTGCAAGCATTCTTAAAAATATACAGTTCACACCAAAGACTCTCATTTTACGCTTTCATTCAAGAACCGGCTTTATTTTTCGAAACCCATTGGTCACGACTACACGCCCCGCAAATAGTATTTACACTAGCGCTACTAAAGCAACTGAATGTAAAACTTAGACATATTGGTCCAATACACAACCTAAAGTCAATTCTTAGCATACAATTAAATTATATATTTCCTCATAACGCGAAACAATTGGCATATAGGTATTTAAATGACCAGTTAACAGATTATCTAGCTCACCTAGAGATAAGCAATATCATTGCGACTTATGCATCTGTGTCAAAAGAAAAGGCTGGGGTTGGCATTTTCTCTCCTTCTTTGGACTGGTCCTTTTCGATTCGACTCCCAGATTATACCCCTGTATTCATTGCAGAATTATTGGCCATTGTTCTTGCCCTACGCAAATCGCCCTCAAGCGAATCATTAGCAGTTATCATTACAGATTCGTTATCAGTTTGTAATGCAATTTCTGCCGCAGTAAATGCAGAGCTGATGAATACGTTTCGGCAATTAGTACTGAAAAACGTAAAAAAACTGCATTTGCTATGGGTACCAGGCCACCGCGGATTATATTTAAACGAAATGGCGGACTCTTTAGCAGCAGTATCCCTGGGTGGGCCCACCATCCCTGTTTTGCCAGATACGGCTTACGTGACAGCGCTAAGATTCCGAAATGCTTGCCTGCAATGGGGAAAAGGTAATTTGAATAAATTCAAAGATTTCGAGCATTTGAGCTATTGCTGGAATAAACAGTGGTGTGTATCTCGTCAGTTAGAGGTCAGTTACACCAGATTGCGCTGTGCAGTTCCACAACTAAATTATTACCTTAACAAAGCTCGGATCAAGGCGTCACCGCTATGCATTTGGTGCAACGAAATTGAAACAATTGAGCATTTCTTTTTATTCTGTCACCTTTATTCTTATCAGAGAAAAAGATATTTAGTAGCCCCATTACAAAAGCTAATAATACAAGTAAATCTACCAGTAAATTTATCACCTTGCGGAACTTCATTTGGTTACTGCCACAGGGATGTATGCTCCACTGTGTTTGATTACATCAACGCAACTAAAAGATTACCGTGCTAGTGAACCCATACCTTTTCAGATCTTTAGTTTATAATTCGTAGTTATGTCTATCAAAAACAAGAGATGGTTTCACCGCTTGCTCAGCAAACATTTTTCTTTTTTGGTAGTATTATTTTTAAACTACTTTTTCAGATTGGCTTCATTTTCATTTTAGTTTCATTTAAGTATCCTGCCACCCGGTTCTTGGCCCATCCCCCTCTGTGGGTAAGCGCCATCCATCAGACGTCATCAGCATCAGCATCAGCGTGACTCGTGCGAACGCGTGCACGCGCAAGGTCATTGCCAGAAGCTCCCGTGTTCCGTGCTTTCTGCCAGTCCTACAATCTGCAAGATGACGTGCTGGCATCTTTCAGTGCTTCTACTAATGTTCTGCAGCTTCTCGCAGACTGCTAGCGGTGGTACGTGTATGACATAGTCATCTCTATGTTTATTAATTTTCGTAGTTGTTTTGCTGACGGTCTTTTTCGATTGCCAGGTCACTTCATTCGATATGCCAAGGTCACTGGGCGCGTTTTTTCTGTCTATAGGCTGTAAAATTTTGCGTAGGTCCCTCGTTGTCGTGTGTTTAAAGATGTAGTACGTTTTTTCTGTCTATAGGCTGTAAACTTTTGCGTAGTTCCCTCGTTGTCGTGTGTTTAGAGATGTAGTACTCCAAGTTTCAGTGAGCCGTGTACATCAGTACACATCAGTACACATCAGTACACATCAGTACACATCAGTACACATCAGTACACATCAGTACGCATCAGTACACATCTGAGGCGTCTAAGAAGTGCTTCCATGACCTTCACTTCTGCAGCAATTTGTGCAGAGTTGCGTGCAATTACGTGCATCCAGCATTGTGAAGTGCGTGTGTGTGGGCCTTATTTACAATTTGGCGCGTATTTATCTTCTCATTATGCTACTAGGCATTTATTTATTTATTATAGTATAATGCTGCTCCCCTACTTTCTCAAAAACATACATCCAAGGGCCACCGGAGCGCGAATAATTCCAGTCTTCGCCAAAAGTCTACTCTTCGCTATCATCTCTTTCGGGGCGATCATCTCAACGACCGCCATGTTGGATGTATAGTCACGCCACCAATAGGTCGTGTAAGTTGCGAATTGCAAGCATTGCTCACGCCTCCATGTGTAGCTTGAATGTCTCTCTTAATAACGTACAATAGTAGCGCACTGCATTCATAGCTCACATGTTGCTTTGTCATGGTGTACCGCAGAACATGACTTGGTTCTTTTGCTCACCGAATCCCGCATGCGCGCAGCCCGCCGTCTAAACCGTTTCGTGCGCCACTTCGAGCCCCTGTCGTACGAGCCACGAACGGTGCACCGAGGCCACGTACGCGTGCGGCGATCACTTGGCGGCATCCAGCCACAGCTGCAACAGCAGAACCACCACGTCTACGTCCGCTTCCAGGGCTTCAATAGGCAAGTCTTTCACTGCAAGAAACTGGAGTATACATAGTAGTCCATTTCTGTCAGTTCAAGCAGTTGCGTAACTGGGCGGATTGTTTGCGCCTACTGTGCGTACTCTAAGGCTGCGAAACTATGAGCAACTTGCTTTTACTCATTCATTGCCTGTGTTTCTTCGGACATAGAAATATGGTGGTAGTTTGTATAGCTTCTCTAACAAAATATATATATGTCAAGCAAGCAAGGAAATCATAATACTTGCCTAAATTTGATTTTTTTTACCTGAAATGGCATGGCGGTTATAAAGCAAGCGCTTTAAGATTGAACTGTTGCATTATTTATTTATTTATTTATTTATTTATTTATTTATTTATTTGTCGTACTGTTAACCCTCACTTGAGGGTCATTACAGGGAGGGTGAAGAAGTGAGTTGCACAAAATTAAATATTTGAAAAATCGTAAGATGATCTCTGTAACATAAAGCATAATTATATGAGAAACACAGTTACATGCTTTTTCACTCAATATATTTACAACATGATCTCTATGACCAATGAAACATTTCTAAGGAAACACATACATGAACACTGATAACTATGCATTCTCAACAAAATGCCTATCAAGAGCAACCTCAAAATCACTCAAAGTTATTCTTTGCACCATATCGTTCGGTAATTCATTCGACATAATAATATCATCGGGAAATAAGGAAAATCGGAAGATATCTGTTCGAGCATGTATTGGTTGTATGAATGTCGTGCATTTTGTTCTTGGAAACCTTTTGTAAGAATGCTTCAAATAATCATCTCTGTTTATTTTCACCCCGGCATGCAGGCTCTGAAAAATAAGTTTCAACTTTTGTTTCCGCCTTCTTAATTCTAGCGATTCTAATTTACAATCTTTTAACATTTCAGTAACAGAATCCCTTCTTCGATATTTGGAGCAGACAAAGCGAGCTAACATTCTCTGAATGCGTTCTAATTCATTTTTAAGACCTTTTGGTGTGGGCTCCACACAGCGCTAGCGTATTCTAATCTCGGACGCACATACGCTTTGTAGGCAAGCAGCTTGACATCTTTTGTGGCTCGGCCTAACTTCCTTCGTAGGAAGCACAATTTTTGACATGCTGATTGACAGATGTTATCGACATGAGGACACCAGCTCAACTTATCTGTTATAGTTACACCCAAGTATTTAAAATTACAGACTTTCACTAGCATATTATCATCAATGTTATATGCAAACGAAAGCATTTCCTTTTTTTGTAATGTGTGTGTAAGTGGATTTTTTATGTTAATTTTCATACCTCTTTAGCACACCATAAATTTGGGGTTTAAAAGCACCGATTGATATTCACTTGATCTTCTCTGCAGGATACCAGACAATAGATTAGGCAGTCATCTGCGAATAGCTTAATTTTTACTAGTGGTTGGACAACTGATGATATATCATCTATGTATAAAAGAAAGAGTAGGGGCCCAAATACAGATCCTTGAGGCACTCCCGAATACACCTCCCGATTTCCCGACATAGCATCTCCCACTCTAACTGCTTGTTGTCGATTGCTTAGATAAGCTCTGATCCAACTGAGAACATTCTTACTAATACCGACATTGCGAAGCTTGAATAGCAGCTTACGGTGTGAAACTCTGTCAAAGTCCTTTGAAAAATCGATACATACAATATCGGTTTGCATACAGGCATCTACAGCTATACACAAGTCATGTATAGTTTCAACGAGTTGTGTGACTGTTGAAAGGCCACCGCGAAATTATGCTGAAAGAGACATACTAGTTCATTTTGTTCTAAATATTGCCGAATATTTTTTGCCACTATATGTTCAAATATTTTACAACATACCGAAGTGAGTGAGACAGGCCTATAATATCAGTGCTGCAGCTCATATTTATATTACATCTGCGTGTGCACCAATCGCACTGTTTGGCCGAGAAAAATTACATGTCTATGGCAATTAACAACAGCGACTAATGACATCTAAAGGTGTTTCAGGCACAAACCTCAACTGATCAGCCATATAGCGTCAGAGGTTACTCAAATATTATCTAAAAAACAGAATGTCGAAGTATATAAAAGCATGTCCCGATGATTTGCGATTGTTCTTTTGTTTGTGGTTGCTGTTGCGTCGCAACGTATCCCCTACGAGTACGAATGGTGGACTCACTTGTAAGATTACCTAACGAATATGAAGCGTGCATATTTGAGCAAATTGGCAGGACTGAATATTAACAACAGTGGAACAGACAAAAGGCTGATGCTATTCTCCCATTCAATTATTGAATATAAAAGCCATTTTCGCATGACTTCACACGGTATGGGCGTGTTATGAAATTAACAACTTTGTGGCTGCATGGATGACATCCCTAGGGGACTCAAATGCAGTGGCGTAAGTTGAAAAAAAAACACCAGGAGGGACACACACATGGTCATGGCGGCCATATTGTTTTTCTTGCCATTTATGTAAAAAATACCACCTGTCATACACAAACATGGGTTTTTGTTTTTAACTCATGTACTTGCATTGTGCTATTCGGTCTTCTCTGAAACCGATCAAGTGGTAGTAGTAATTTCAGTAATCCCACCCAGCTTAATTAAGGCTTTTTAACACCGGTACATGCTATAAGAAAAAGAGGCACTGAAAAATCTGAACGCGCTAGACCTAACTGTCAAGCCATTCAGTTACATTTCACGTAAGTAACTTGCAAATGTTGTCACCTTACCCCAGGCTAAGCGCAGGGAGGGGGGGGTAGAACTTTTTTGACTTACCCATGATTCACGTCACTGCTGAAATACCGCAAATCTAATCACAAACCCCCGCTATAGTGGCGGAGGCAGAGATTTTTTATGGCTATACGCAAAAGAGGTTTAGGCGAAAATTGCTCGAGTGGAATCTTTCACAGCTTCTCGGAAGCAGTGTTTAATTGGCATTTGCCTGAAGCTTTTCTTAAAAACACAGCTTTTAAAAGTGATCCCTGATTAGAGATATGGCTCTCCTCTTCTGCTAATGTAGATGCTAGCCTATTCAGTGAAAGTGCTTTATTAGTATCGCTTCCGCCGAAAGTGTTTTATCAGGACGGGTATTAGTAACACGACCTCGAATAAGTTTGCCAAGGCTTTCGATTTCTTCAGGGGACCAAGGAAAGAAGATTACATATAGAGTAGGTCAAATAACAATTTACGTCAGAGTGAAAGCTCAATATATGGCAACCTCTAAAACGACAACATTATTACCAACAGTTCTCTACTTACAGTGAAATCAAGGTAAATGCACAAAAAATTGCAGCATATATCCACGGAGTGAATGATGGAGAGTGGGGCGAAGCATTTGTCCGTCCATGCGTCCGTCTGTGTGACCGTCCATGCGTCTGTTCGTGCGCCCGTCCCTGCGTTCGTTCATGCATCCGCCCCTGCGTCCGTTCATGCGTCCATCCATGCATCTGTCTGTGTGTCCGTTTGTCCATCTATTCAACACTCCAAGTCCCACCATCTCGCATCTTTTTATCATATATTCCCCATATAGAAGCACCGCCATTCAGTGGACATTCCAAGTACTAAGCGAGAGGTGGCACACGCACACTTTCTTACGGCTTGCGCTTCGGTTCTACTTCCCACCTTCAACCACCTTGAGTTCATGGTATATACTAGTTCACTGTATTCATGGCACTGCCGCCCAATGCTCGCTAAACCTTTCTAAAACCAAGGAGGTTACGCCCAGCGAGTATAACGTAGCAACCCTTTCCTGTCAGATAGTGCTCAATGTACATGCCAGTGGCTGCTAATGTGAAATGAGAGACAGGAGGATTCAGCTTTTAATTTCTTACGGCTTGCGCTTCGTATCTGCTTCCCCCCTTTAACCACCTCGAATTCATTCATGGTATATACTAGTTCATTGTATTCATGGCCCTGCGGCTCAACGCTCGCTAAACCTTTCTAAGACTAAGGAGGTTACACTCAGCGAGTATAATGTAGCAACCCTTTCTTGTCCGATAGTGCTCAATGTACATGCCAATGGCTGCTAATAGGGATCGCAGCGTGCGCGTTGACTAAAAGCCGAATGCTCCTGTCTTTCAATCCCCATTAGCAGCCATTGGCATGTACGTTGAGCACTATTTTTTTTATTGTTAAACAACGCACACAAGAAATCTCTCACCGGCACCCCCTTGGAGGTCAAAATGTTATACTTGGCACCACCTTGCAGGTCAAAGCGTAAGACTGGTTACATACTACGACGGGACGCGGGACGAATGGGTGCCGCTATAAAGAGCTTCGCCCCTAAAACACATGTACCACAGTAGTACATTCTCAAAATTATTCTGATGATAGCAGACCAGCGTTTGCTTACGGATTGTAGCTATGATAGCGAGTGTGGAACGCTTTTCTCTGCCTGTTTAGCGTCACGTAGCACGTGAATTTATTACAATCGTTCTTTTTTTTTTCGTGGTCACTTTAAGGTTTTATCATGCCTTTTAAAATATGGCGGAGACCTGTCTTCACTTTCTTGACGTAATTTCCACTCAAACGAACTCTTTTTGAACTTCCTTGATTTTTACTGCATATCGTTACTCATTACCATCAGACTCGGTGTGCGTCTCCTGAGGCGGCTGAGCAATCAGGAACGCAACGTCCTTTATTGTTTGTTGCCTCTAATTACGTCTGTCTTGACAGTCAAATGCTACAGGAATATGGTGCCATTGTAATTATAACGATAGTTATGATACCACTGTATTTAGGTTGTAGAAGTGCAAAAACAAATGGTAGTTATTACCTAGAGGACATCCGGTTAGCAGTCTTCGTGTTGATTTTCAGTATGCGCTAAGAGTGGTGCCTGACCCTGGCTACAAGTACAGCAGGCCACATACTTAATGATTTGCACTGAAGATAGAGCTCAGAAGTTGCGTATTAACTGTCTATTATGATTGTATCTGTTCAGCAGACGCACCCTTAATAAAGTTTTTACTCGGTTGAACAAGTAATCAAGTCAACAGCGTATAATAGCGATCAAGGCAATATATAAGCGGAATGGGCAGTTTCATTCCATAGTTCCACATAAAACAGAGTCACCACTCAGATCATTGTTATCAATTTTGTAGGTGAACAACATCTGCGTTTATTGAGAAATAATTAGGGTTCGGCAACTAATGTACCACGCAACTCACTTGGACATGCAATGCATGTCGCTAGCTTTTACGGAGATATCTCCGACAGTTGTGACCGCGACAGCTCCACGTATAGATGCGCCATGGTGGGGTACTCAGTTGTACCAATCGTTTTACTTATTTTTTTCTAAATTGAGCGCCTTTCATTTGGGCGAGACAAATAAACTTAATACCAACCCTGATAATGCACAAAGAAGTCGAAGAAACTTCTTGTTTTCGAAAGCCAAATACACATTTTTATAAATGTGTTCTTTATTATATCACTGCTCGCTGTGATCATACTGCGCGTTGATTAAGGTTCATTCTGTAACATTATCGGTCTTTGATCAAACAGCCTATCTTTGCAGGTTATTCCACCTGAAGTTGAGACCAGACACGGCCGTATTTGACAAGGACCTCGTCGTTGAAACTGCGACGTTCGGCAGGGTGAAGCCAGACATTGGTCACATCTACAGCGGCGAAGTCGTCGGTAAAATATTTCGTCTGTTTACATTACTGACAATTGATGTAGCTGACATATCTTTAACACCTTCTAAAAGACGTCACTTTCTTCATTTTGGGTAGTCCGAACGTGCCGCGTATTTGACTCTCTGTAGAGGTAATAAGCGTAAACTTAAGGGTTTTTTTTAGGCACAACATTATTGAGAATTAGAGGACAGTCGTGCATGCCAAGGAAAGTGTTGGGGGTATTATTGAATGTAATTTTAGTGAATCTGAAGCTAGAAACACGGACAAAAAGATAACTTGCCCCCAGCAGGGACCGAACCAGCGACCTTCGAATAAAACCTCTAAAGCTCTCATCCCTCCGTCCACCGAAGCACGTCTAAACGTGGGAGCGTCAGTCAGCCACTGCCTTCAGTATATGGATTACGGCGAGTATGAAGCACTTTTTTGCCTTTTGGCGACACGTAGCATGTGATCTTATTACGAGCTTGCCACTGACCAATAATCCCTCGCATGCTACCTGAAGGCAGTGGCAAAGCCATGGGGGAGAGACCCACACCGGTGTCACAAGTCCCGTTAATTCGGGAGGCGATCGCCGGGCTAATTCCAAGGGCCGAAGTATCGGCCCCCCGGACCACACCACAAAAGTGTGGACAATTTAGAAGTGGTCCTTTTTGGTGCGCCAGCGGACGCCGGCTGTGGCCCAAAGAACAAGTCAGAGCCGAGAGTCCATAAACAAAACAAAATTATATTCTCAATAATGGCAGATCAAAACAATACACAAGTATGCACACTCCACAATAGTCGAATACAATATGTCACCAATCAAACAACGTCCTACACAGTACAATCCTCCACACTCGAAACAACGGACACAGACAACAATACACACTACATTGCAGTCGCATGCATCGAACAACCAAGACACCTAAAGATTAAAGAGTTAGAAAACGTATTCAGTCCAAAGTTCTTGGAAAAAAAGTCTGAATGATACTCTTCCGAGAATCACTCACTCAAAGTCAAGCTTTGTTGTCGTTCCGCTGCCCCAGAAGTTTCTCTTCCAGGAAACCTCGCGTCTTCAATTGGCCGCTCTCCAGGCTCCAAACTTCTTCGCCGGAAACACGTCGGCTTCCCACATGCAGCAGTTGCCACGCATCTTCGCTCGATAGCGGTAGACAACCACTCTTGCCTGTAGCTCGGGTCTTCACCCCTCAGGTGGAAATCCTCTTCTTCTCCACTTCCTTCTTCTCCTCCTTTGTCACGGAAGACAAAAGGCTTCGCCCACAAGGCGGTACACTCTACGCACTCTGGCGCATACTTTCTTCTTCTCCTGCTTTGTCACTAAGGAGAAAACCTTCACCGACAGACGCGGCGGGATACCCTACGCACTCTGGCGTTTACTTCCTTCTTCTGCTGATCTCTCATCTCAGCGGCTCGATTAAATACCTTCCGCGCGAGATTCCAGAAAGTTCTCATCATTTCGTCGGCGCGATACGCAGCGAAGGCTGGGGGAAAGCGCGAGACAGTACGAGGGCCGTCCGCGACGGATGACGCAACCCGGCATCACCACGCCCCTTTCCATCGAGAAATTTCCAGGGCTTGCTTGGCCGCCAATGTTGGGTGAGGAGGTTCGTCGGCAAACCGAGGGGAGAGGGACGCGTGCCCGGGGAGTCTTTGGATGCTTGTTTTCTTTTTTTTATCGTTGACCTCGCGGCGTCACTCCGGCGTTTCGTCGCGAGAATTTGGCGGCGCGCCCGTTTTTGAGCGCTCGTTTTGTGACAACCGGGTCCGTGCAGCATCCACTGTGAAATTCGCTTTCACTGTGGCCTACATAGCTAAAATGATCATTTCAAGGAGCCCCCGCCCCCACCAAAAAAATGAGGGAGATTGCACACTCTCCAATAAATAGTTATGCCTGTGCCCCTGCCTGAAGGCGGCAAGCCTGCCTTAACAGGACCTTGACTGTGTATGAAGGAAAGAGTGTAAATTCAACAGCTCGTATTTTTTATACACAATGATAATGAGAACTAACAGGCAACGCAGCAAAGAAAGTACGAGGATGTTATTAGTACTAATTCTAATGTTAATTTTTACAGAGGGTCATCCACTCTATTTTGCAATAATTATACCTACTGCTAATGTTCGTGGGGCTACACCGGATAGTAAGATTATGAACATCACACTGATGGGAACCCTGATGGAATATAAAGCAGCAGATGTGCGCACGGCGTTGACATGGTTGAAACGGGCGTCGACGCGGGTGCTGGAAGAACAGTTTGAAGCGAAACTCGGTGTAGCGTTTACTCGAGTAAACGTTTCATTGAAACGGAAAGACACCGGAAGCGATTTAGGTTTCGTGTAAGTTTGATTGCATATAAACGAGCCCAAAGAGTGTTTCCACACGACGTGCTGGCGAGTGTTGCGGGTGGTGGAGAGGGGAAGCGAGTGGTAAGTGTGTTGCGAGCACGAGGAGTGAGTGAGCGATTCTTGAAGGAAGATGAAAAGTAACCTAATTTCTGTCTGCCTCATGGGCGGCACTGCGCAGTGCCTTGTAGGGGGTGGGATAGGGAGATAAAAAGACCAGTAGAAAAACAAAGCTATGAAAGACAGAACATTCTATGCATACGAGCGAAGAAAGAGGAGTGAAGAGATAAGAGAGATGGGGACATGGTCGAAGGAGTCTGAGGACGCGGCACCACTCGGCGAGAGATACATGACGCTGGGAGACTGTAGACGGCAGGACGATCAACGAGAGCTACGCTGGCGTCGGAGATCACAGGTGGCACAACCGTTCAGCACGGACTCTAGCGAGCAAGTCCACAAGGAGGAGCCGGCAGCTGCGGGCGCTGCGGGCGCTGCGGCGAGCGTGCAGCGGGTGAGGAAGAGAGTGACGTCAGCGCGTACATGCGATGGCAGCATGACGTCAACGTGCAACTGCGGTGTGACCTACTTGGCACCGCTCCAACACCTGCGGCAAGAGGAACGCGTTGCGGCACGTTCATACGGATGCACGTACGTACGGCGTTACCCACGTGAGTGAAACAGCTGCATGGCATCTAATAATACCTGCTGTTTAAAGACGATAGTCTTTCTTGGGGACCTTCTACGCAAAACTTTTGGTCTGCCTGTCTGTCCTTTTGTCTGTTTGTCCACGTTTAACGGTACCGCACTTTGACCGACACCAGCGGACACCCCAAACGGACGACCCCATCCAGAGCGCCCACCAATGTTGCTCAAGATTCAGCGTTTATACTTGTGCGATTGTCAATTAAAAAGCAATTATTGAGCATGTCTGGGGCATCATTACAACACGTATATATTCTGAATGTGCGTCTCTTACTAGAAAAGGCAGACATAAGTTATTCTAAGGACCATAGCGTTTATCACGCGGCGCTGACCATGCAACGCTTGCACGAAAAGGGAAGTGTTTCCAACGCTTTGCTAAGACGACATGGTGGTGGCACCTGCCCGTCACCTTGTGTTCTTCTCCTTATCACCTCTGAGACAGGCGCGCACGCCCGTCTCAAAGCCGTGCGTTTCGTTTTACAAGGTTAAGTGCCAGATAGCGCTCATGTATCACGTGCGACGTGACCTGATGTACTCGTTCGCCCCCACTTCACGCTCGAGGCACTCTAAACAAAGCGCCTCCAGAATACCAGTCACCGATTTTCTTGCGCAGAACATCAAATAAACGTTTTGTTCCATCTCTCCAGACGCAAGACTATCGTCTTTCGACGACATTTGCAGATGACATTTGCAGAAACGGGGCCAGTTTTTCACGACCCAAAACCACAATTTCAGTAAAAGGCTCGGTAGTTGCAGGTCTGAGTAAATTTTGACCATATCCGGCTCTGTACCCTTTTGCCCCCGTCGAGATTCGTCCCCCACGGCCTGAATCAAGCCCGTGACCTTCGGGTCAGCAGCCAAGCAACTTAACATCACGGTGGCGGACAACCCTCAACAAACTCAACGTGCCTATTTTATGATATTCGTATACGTGGCACGTCAGGAATACCCGAAAGGACTCACTTTACACGCTTTTTTTTCTTTGAATTAAATGTGAGGTAATTATAGCATCAACACAAGAGACACAATGAAAGAAAACTACAACGTAGGGGCTACGTGTCGTCAATTTTTTGCTTTGTTCTGTGTGTTAGCGTCTAGTTTTAGCGACACTACTTCATACCAGGTATCATGCTTGTTATGTTTACGTCAAATAAAATGCTTTACGGGACCTGAATATATAGTTACGATAAGGTCTATTTCATTCGAGCGTGAATGCCAGTATATTCCTGCTTTTTATTGTACACATGTCCAATGTACAATGTTTTTTGCGTAAAAATATATATGAGTGTGTGTGTAAAGAGTTTCTTGTGGAATGTCTTGTGAATCCAGTACTGCCATTTAAGGGAGCCTGCGTCTTCGACAGACTTTTTTCTATGTGCGCCTTTCCTTACTATTTATTTATTTATTTATTTATTTATTTATTTATTTATTTATTTATTTATTTATTTATTTATTTATTTGCTTTCATTTCTTGTATGCTGATTCGCACCACTACAGAGTTTCTCCAATTTAACTTCGCGTTTTGTGAAGCGTCTGAGACTTTCGCCTTAAAGATCCCGCTCACCTCGTATGAACAATAGTGCACACTAATACAAATCCTGATGGCTACAAGCAAAGCTCGGTCGCTTATTTCATCTTGCAGGCGATCCCTCCAGTCTGGTGTACGGCGGCCTCCACAAAGGTGTCTTCGAAGGCTCCATTCAGTCCCGCTGGGGTCGCTTCTACGTCGAAGGGGCACGCAAGTTCTTCGCTCGCCGGATGCCTTTTCATTCGGTGATGTACGCCGCCGAAGACGCCGGCATCCCCCAGCAAGGGTGGTGTGGCGTCAACGGCGAGACCACGCGATGGATGCAGCAGCTGGCCTTTGCCTCAGAACGGGCACGTAACACCGAGTTTAAGGTTTGGATTACTGATATGTATATTAGGGCCGAAGCATCTACGGTTAATAAAACGTCCGACCGTTGTCGTCGAGGCTGACGTCACCACTCTTCCTACTCGAAGCGCAGGGGAGAAATGTTAATGGGCCTCGAAGACATACTGGGGCGCCACTTACGTGATGACGTCACTCATAAGATGCCTGGCTGTGTTGTCTACTGAAACACCGCATTTTCTGAGCTTTTGCTGCGGACACCGTGCGTGCTTCCTTTTGTTTTGAAGCTCCGTGCTTGAAGAAGCGGTTAGACCTGATAATACGGGCAAGCAAACTACCAATCAGTGCCCCCGGTTACCCTCTCGTGTCTATTTTTCAACGCGAAATTCCTATTAAAAGCGGGTGAAGTCATGGGTGACGATCCAAGTGCACCCCTGGGGGACGATGCAAGTAAGCCGAGTGCACGCATCCTATCTGTGACGTCAGAACGATCGCAGTGCTGGCCTCTCTAGTGGAGGCCTCCGCGGCCAATACTGTCCACTGAGCCATGGCCGGGCTAGAGGAGCGGCTCTCTTACCCGGCTTTGACTGAGCGTACATAGCGCGCTCAGTCAAAAAAAGTAAAATACCACACTCAACGAATGTTCACAACAAAATTAAAGGCTTTCTGCCAGAACCAAACAGAAGGCGACAACGCATTAAAAGCGAAAAGGTGGCAACACCAACAAAATTTGAACAAAACGGAACATCTCTGAATGACGAAAGGTCATGAAAAAGTGGTAACCCATCAATCAAACCATATCACCGAACAAGAGATGAACGATAACAAAATAACAAACCACAATATGGTGAAAACACCCTCATTTAACCACTCATCCATCGAAGCATGTTACAGAAGAAAATGTTAACGATAAAAAAAATTACACATCATCTTCCCCTACAGGAAATCATGATGGGATGCGAAAGCACCGTAGGGGGGGGGGGTGCGTGCGCATCGAGTCTCCGTTTTTCTAAGGCGACTTACGTGACGGTGGTTGTCAAAGCGTTTTAATTACTGCTTGCCGACGCTTACGTTTACGTTCGGCTTTCCGAACCTTCCCTTGCTCTGTGGCGGTGAGGCTGCAACTATAGCGCCGACTTTCGCAAGCGCAGTATGATTGCGGACGCCGCTTAACGGACACTGCCACGAGCATAAGATGCTTCCGCATCTAAAGAAGGCCACAACACCGTAAAAACTCCGACGAAGCGTATTTCGGAACAAATAAAAGGTTGTTAATCAGAACAAAAAAGAAGGCCGTGATTCGCGGACCGATGTCCACTGGTTCGTTCGATTATCAGCATTCACTTTGTAATCTGCAGCAATTCTTGAACAGCGTAGCTATTTAACCATGATGTCAGGGTAGCCGTCGTTTGGAGAAAAGAATTTGGTCTAGGAATAACAGCAAGAAGGAAACAGTTGGGAGTGTATAGTGAACTAGTACTTAACTGGGACGGAGAATTGCGCAAAAAACAAAAGAAATAAAAAACTTTGTCTCCACATTCAGGCTGCAGGAAACTGTATACACAAGCTAAACTCTGTTGCGGATCTTCAATATTTGTCTGCGGTAGGCTGCGATAGGGACAGCGTAGCGCTCTTCCACAGTAGAGAATTCAGAGTCTCGACTTTGCCGAAGAAAACCATGAAAGTGGTTCTGAGTGCGGTGCCAGTGCCATATGCTTCCCTTGTACGCCGATTCAAGTGTGTATGCCGGTGTATACTTTGTGCAGACGGAACTCGTCCGCATGAACTCCTGCACGAATTAATCATATTATGCACGTGCTTCCCATCGCTGCAAAAAGTGATAGCCGCGGGGCATAATAAGCGTTGCATACAATAAAGCTGTCTCGTGGACCTCGTGACACTTGATGCGACCTTCGGTGCTTCAGGGAGATGTGTTTATAAAAACTGTGTAACGATTGAGAGTACTCGGTACTCTACAATGGGAGAGCATAAAGCCGTAATAACCGAACAAAAGAAGAAACTTTTTCTACAAAAAAGCAGTGTTGCTAAAGTACCCTGAAACGTACACATATGAGCCCTCAGTGGTGAACTGGTCGCATGCGTATTTGTATGCGTGGTTTTTTAACAAAACCTCCCTGCCTTTTCTCTCTATTTATCTCTCTCTCTCTTAACAAAACTGGCCCTCTCTTGACCATAGGTTTGCTGGCAATGAGCCGTTTCTGATATGAAAATATGATCTACGTTACCACACTTTGTTGTCACAATTCACTGTTCTATTTCAGTGGCTCACGCATGAGCGTCATCGTTACACCCGTTAAGGAGGAAGAAAAAAATTACGGGGAGCCATTGCGCAATGTGACAGGCAGAGAGGAAAAATTCGCTTGCCCCTCATTTTTACTATCAGGAAAGGGCTCCTAACTTTTTATTTTTTTAGTTTTTGTTTATATTGAGTTTAAGGAATATCCGGCGTCTCTGGCACCTCGAGACCGTTTAGAAGGTTAAACGCACTGAACGAATCTTTTGTGTTCATGATCTTATTGTACGCCTCTTCTTGTGCGGTGGCAAGCTTCCCGATTGATTAATTGGCTAGATTTGATTGATTGATTGACTAGGTTTAATTGATTGATTCATTGATTGATTGATTGATTGATTGATTGATTGATTGATTGATTGATTGCTTGATTGATTGATTGATTGATTGATCGATTGATTGATTGATTGATTGATTGATTGATTGAAACTCGCAGTCTTCGAAAGCGAAACGCCACAGTGGTGACCACCTAGAGCGCTGGATCGGCCGGCGCCCCCTAGAGCTCCAAGAACAGTCCGAGGGCTCTTACTACGATGGCGATGTCTACGACGATGTTGACGTCAACGACATGCAAGCGGGGAAAGGCTACATGGACCGGAGGCGCCAGTCGAAAGCTGGCGGACGGCCACGGCGAACGTATCGCGTGTGTGGTCTCTACGTCCACATTGACCACCTGCTGTACCGCCAGTTCGCCAAGATCGACAACGACGCTGTGCGCACGCGCGAGCGCCTTTCTACCCTCATCGCCGGTCTCACGGCAAGAGCTTCTGACATCTTCCGGCACACGGACTTCAGCGGTGTCGAGGACGTCAGGTTCAGCGTGCACAAGATCAAGGCGAGTGAATGGGACGATGCCTAAGAGAAAAGAACTTTTGTTTTCACTCAAATTTGTGAAACAGTTGTCCACAGTACTATAACCATCACGCTTGACTCGCTTAGTAAGCGAGAGAACGCGCAAAAAGGAAATGCAGGTGATGACGCCCCCTTCAAGTTCCCGCACCAAATGTTCCAACGTCATAGATTTTGACAGCATTTCTAGGTCCTACGTAATTTCTAAGGGGTAAAACTGAACTCATGCTGACCTTTTGGTGACTCATAGACAAAGCATACTAAGTTTCAGGAAGTTTTGTCGAACCACTGTTTCCAAAATACAATAAATACTCTTTGAACTACACAACACAGCGTGCAGCGATATCGGCACGAAATTTCAAAATATATCAACGTTTATTCTCTTCTGTAATAATAAACCAGTGACAGTGAAAGTAGCGACTTTAGAGGTCTTAGAGTACAATTTTACAAGCGGAATCACTGTTTCAGTCAAGTTTCCCTTTAAAGCACGTTGCTCCAAAGGTGTGGTCAAACTGCTGTTATGCGCAAGTTTGCCCTTTAGATTGCCACCAGAAGAGGCTGAGGAAGACATTTCAATAAAGACTAATTGTAAAAGCACTCGTGTGCTCACAATGAAATGCAGGTGAGATCGGGGGTTGTCGAAAAGCAGTTAGAATCCGTTATCCGTTCTCCTCGGTGATCCTGACTGCACGGCTTCACGTCTTTGAACTCCGTGAACCAATAAAGTGACTTCGCCCCTCCACCGTGGCCTATTGGCTAAGGTACTTGGCTGATGACCCGCAGGTCGTGGGATGGAGTCGCAACTGCAGCGACTGCATTTTCGGTGGCGGCGAAAATGCTGTGGGCGCGTGTGCTCAGATTTGTGTGCACGTTAAAGAACCCCACGTGGTCGAAATTTCCGGAGCCTTCCGCTACAGCGTCCCTCATAATCATATGGTGGTTTTGGGACATTAAACCTCACATATCATCATTTGTGTACCCACTCGCTATTCTTCGCCTTTTAGGAAATACCAGACTTTTCACTGGGCTATGCGAGACAGTCGCACGTAATGATTCTCGTGTAGGGTGCACGTTACTTTGCAAGTCCCGCGTACTCGAACATGTTTCTTGTTCTTCCCGATGACTTACGCAGCATGATAACGGAAGAAGCTCAGTGGCGGACAAGGTATAATTTCCTCTTTATAATGTTAACGCATCCGAACGCCACGCTGCAGCGTGGGAGCGTCGGTATCTCCCGAGAAGTTGTATAGTTTATTGTAGGTGAGATCTTAGAACGCGTTACAGGAAGCACTCGATGCTGTCAAGCCGCTACTCTCCTTAAGTGAATGACTTTTAAGGGGAAAAGAAGGAGGGGGGCGTTCTCTATGCCAACTTGCGAAACATTCTCACCAAAACTACTTTGCAGAAAGGAGGAAAGCTTACAGGATAGAGCGCAGCTGTATGTTGCTTATTTCCACGGCGCCAATACTAAAAGAAGTGGTGGTTTCCGTGCACACCGTCATGGCACTGTGACAAGAATATATAACACAATCTCGAACTCAAGATAAACAAGTGGTAGTCTACGCTTTGTCATGTCTCCCTTCTTCCTGGTCACGCACAAAGGCTAGATTGTTTCCACTTCTAGCAGGAACGCCATCCAGCGAGACATGACCGTGCAAACTACTCACATTGTCAATATTTAGCACAAAGCGTAGCAACATATAAGCCTCAAAACGGGACGTTTTTTGCGCAGATCAACGATACGACCAGTTGCCCCAGCAGAAAGAACCCATTCTGCCTGGACAAAATGGACCCATCCTTATTCCTTCTGACGGCGGCCAAGTCCGCCAACTACGACGAGTACTGCCTAGCATATACGTGGACATACCGCGACTTCGATTCGGGCGTTCTCGGCCTCGCCTACGTGGGAAATTCGACAAGTGAGTGATGCCTTCCATCGAAGTGAACGCTGCTTTGCGACGATATTAGTGACTTCCCTTTGTTTCTTTCGTTGTTGGAGTGCGACTGCAGCTTTAGAACGCAAATCCTACTGTCTAAAAAAGCAATAATGTACCTCCCTGCATGAAAACGTGATGAGCGTCTCCTTCTCTGCATGAGTGCATGGATGGATTTTGGCAGGCCACAAGGGGGATGGGTGCGCGTGTCTGTTTTCTGCGTGCCACTAGAGGCCAATGTCCACTAACTTGGGCAAGCCAGTGCGAGCAACACAGCTCCCTCTGGTCAGTGAACGGCGCCTATTGAGTGAATTGCGAAACCAAGTGTGTGAGTACCCGATGCTATGATAGACAAGATCGAAAGCGTGCCACGTCTCGCCGCGCAGCGCACTCTCTGGGCGTCTGCGACAAGAACAGACTGTTACCGGAGGATCCGACGCAGCCCCAGCTGGGCCTGACGCGCCTAAGCCTGAACACCGGCATGATCACGTTTCTGAACTACAACGCCTATGTGGCCCAGGCGGTCAGCGAGATCACGTTCGCTCACGAGATAGGTCACAACTTCGGATCGCCCGTGAGTACATTCGCGTCACTCGATCGCTGAAGCCAAGAGGTCATGCCATGGCTGAGCTTCTGCGTGTCGCAATCGCTAACGTAATTTTCCAAGCTTTACGCAATATGTCCACCGCTAGGTAAAACCACCTGTACAGTAAGACCCGTGAATGACTTCACAATGATTCCCACAATAATAAACGTTTATTACCAGCAGTAATTCCTTAAGAAGCCTTATTCCTCAGTCTGCCCATTTCCTCAAAAAAATGTAAGCGATGCTGTCTTCATGTAGTTCTGAAATGTTCCACAAGCACCATACGAGGGTATGGTGCCATACGATGGTATGGAGGAATTGTCAAATTCGCTCAACAGCCGTCACCGCAGACGGCTCAAAGACCCGTGTGCTCAGATTTTGGTGCACGTTAAAGAACCCCAGATGGTCGAAATTTCCAGAGCCCTCCACTACGGCATTTCTCATACTCATATGGTGGCTTTGGGACGTTAAACCCCAAGTATCAAATCAATCATCCGTTCGATTTTTTCTCTGAACACTGATACAGAGACTATGCGTTGTAAACCTATAAAAACATCGTGCTATAGCACTAGCACATGTTGTACGTTATTTGTTTAAATGTTTCATTGGCCAGAAGTTGTTTTGAGATTGAACATACGTTGTAAACACCCTGCATCAAAAGGGAGGTGGTCATGTATGTCTGCGTAAAACGCATAAACCACTTTACAAAAGTTTTTTTTTTTTCTTTTTTGACGCTGAGTGTCATTGCGTAAGAGAGGTGATCGGGTGTTCCTTCGCATTATGCGCAGCACGACACGCCGGATGGAAGCCCTTGCGCTCCGGGAAATAAAAAGAACGGCAACTATATCATGTACTTCATGGCGAGTTCCGGCCTCGAACCCAACAACCGCTTGTTTTCCACCTGCAGCAGGGGCAACATATCCGAAGTCATCAAGCCTATGGTCGAGGGCAAGTCGCCGCGCGAGAATTGCTTTCAAGGCAAGCTTTGTCATTCAAACGTCTTCAAACGTCTCAAACAAGCTTCCTCCTAGGGGCCCATTTTAGGAGCAGTGATTTTTTCCTCCTATTATAAAAACTTACAATATCGAACGCAGAGCGTGGAACTCCTACACTGAGAAGTCACTCGGATAGCGAGAAAACATGGGAAAAAAAGCGCATGTGGCGACGCTGCACTGATTTTCTCGCACCAACTCAGCATGACGTCATAGTTTTACGGCGTCTGCTGTAGCGATTGCGTAATAGTTTGAGGCTTAATACGACCTCAATTCTCATCTCGGACACACGGTGTCTTACTTGATAAGTTTCAGAAAATTTTAATACACCAATGTGGACAAAATTCGCAGAATGAGCCGTGCCTATACATTGCTTTCGTGGCGCAAGGCTAAAAGCGTACTGGAGCTTATCGGTTCCTCGCTAATTCTTGCCATTCGGCACTGGTCCTTCCCTTTCGTGTTCATCTGAAAGAGACGCGTGAAGCTTGTGTTCTGGCCTGCCAAGTTTTGGTAGGCTGATATCTGTTAAGTACCGGCAGAAAAGCCACCTATACATGCAAAATGTAAATATTCGCGTTGCGTTCTCAATGCGCTTTTTTTTTTGTTCCGTTGTAACGTACATATGTATACATCTCTTTTTAGGACATATTTCTGCGGGCGTACATGTTCTGTTGAAATGTTACTGATGTCTACCGTCTGTCATATAAATTTATTTAAACACCGTGATTATGCCAAGCTGTATGAAGTGGTTCTAAGTGATGCTAAGTTATAGACCTATAAAGGGGATAGTTTTTTTTTGGCCACCTTCGAAGGAAAAATGTTGGTCTGTCTGTCTGTCTGTCTGTCTGTCTGTCTGTCTGTCTGTACATTCGTCTGTTTGTACGCCATTACCGATACCTCAAACGGCACATAACGACCGACCCCATCCGCAGCAACCACCAATATTGCTCAAGGTTCAGCGTTCATACTTGTGCGATGGTTAATTAAAATGTAATTATTGCGCATATCTGAGGTACCATAAAAACACGTCGAAGTTTTTTATGTGTGGCTTTATACTAGAGAAGGCACACACAAGTAATTCTAAGGATCGTAGTGTACATCACGCTGCGCTGACAGTGCAACGCGACGCTCGAAAAGGTAAGTGCTTCCAACGCTTTGCTGAGACGACACGGTGGCGGCGCCTGCCCGTCGCTTTGCGTTCTACACCTTATGAACTCCGAGACAAGCGCGCATCTTTCTCCGCGGGTGCGCACGCCTTCCTTCGTTTTCAAACTGCCAGATGGCACTAGTATCTAACATGCCTCGATGTGCTCGTTCGCCTCCGCTACACGCTCGAGGCTAGGGAGCCTACATGAACGGCCGTTTTTAGGGTGGAGAATTCTTAATAAGTGCCTTCAAGAAACTCAGCCAAAACCAGCGGATAACGGGGCACGCTGTTGCCAGCTTCCACCAAATTAAGCGTAGTTTTCTGTGCGCCGCCATTTTGGAGCCAGCCAACACACAACTCCTGGGCTTTTGACAGCGGCAGTTCTCAGGGTCGTGTAAGCGACCCAGTTCTCAAAGTGAGCGCACGAAGAAATTCGCAGCCCACACACAAACACTTGCGACATAATACTGAGGTTACGCTGACACGAACGGAAGCGTGGCAACAGCTCAGACTAGCGAGCGCGTCTCCGTACGAACGCGCGGACGCGTCCCGTTTGTGGGCTTCCTACTCGCAATGCGTGGACGCAGCAATGACAACTTCGGTTATCTGCTCATTCGCGAACACCGCGAAACACATATACGTGTGCCGCAGGAAAAAAACAGTGAACGTAATACGCAGTACTCACAGAACAAATACGAGACGCACTGGTGGGCTCCCTGCCGTCTCGCTTCACTTGAGCCAGCCATAGTTGTCGTCGGCAAGGGCTCGCTGGGAAGCGGAACATTCGCACCCCCTTTCTGTTGTGGTTAGTACAGAGCGGTACGCAGCATCTGGGCATTCTAAGGCTTCACCGGCAGCGTTTAACACGCTACCACAACGTTCGACGTGGTATTATTGAGAACTAAACGCAACCGGGCGTAGACGCAGTGCGGGCACCAAGATGGGGCGACAGCGCGGCGTTGCTGTCTGACAACATTGTGTTTTGGGGGGCGGCGGTGCGTTGGCGGCAAGTAGTGGGTCAAAGGCTGACATCACCCTAAAAACGGCCGTTCATGTAGGCTCCCTACTCGAGGCACTAACGCGGCGCCTCCAGAATACCATTCAACAATTTTCTTGCACAGAACATCAAATAAATATTTTGTTCGCTCTCTCCAGACGCGAGACTGTCGTCTTTTGACGACATATGCAGTGTAACATGCCGATTCGGGGCCAATTTTTCATATGTTTGGAACCGTTTTACACGCACCGTCGACACAGGGACGTACTTGTAGCGATGCTGCAATGTCGCTACAAGCACCTCAGTATGTCGACAGCACCTACCGCTGTTGCCGTTGCCGTTTTGGCCATAATAAGCTGCGGTCTACTTCAAGCGATAGCAATCCAGCAATCTCGCTTAGCAGTGCGCCGTGATTCCCGATAAGCGACGTCCTGACGGGCAGCGCGAGTGGCCTTCGGTCTCCCCATGTCGGTGTCTTCGCATTCGAAAGATTAGCGGCCGGCTCAAACAGTTTCACTGAAAAAAAATTGTGTTGTCACACCGGCGTTCACGGGCTGAAATTTCAGCACGATATTGACACATCATACTGAGCTGCTCAATAATGTAACTACACAACTTTACATCAGTCGAACCTGTAAGCCAAACGGTTGCATAGCGGTATATACATGTACCGAATAGGCCCAGCAACCTGGCACGCCTTTTCATATTTGCCCCGAACGACGCAAGACACTCACAAAAGTGTATTGCTGGCTGCCAGTCCCTTTCAATTGACCTCTGATGCTGCCTATAGAGAAATTGACCATGCTAATTATCGCCGACCTGTGCAGAGGAGAGCGGGCCAGTCTGCGGCAACGGAATCGTCGAGGGTGTTGAGGAATGCGACTGCGGCTACAGCGAAGCCGAGTGCCACGATCCATGCTGCTACGCGCGCCGCAACAGCGTCAACGCCAAGGGGTGCACGCTAAGGCCCGGCAAACAGTGCAGGTGAGAGGTCGGACTTCGGGATGGACCACTCCGAATTGTGGTACACATTTGGCGCCGAAGCTTTCCAGATTTAATGGGTCTACCGCGCTAGCGTGCAAAACTCGGCGGATGGCGGAAAGAGGGACGTGATGCGCGTTCATTGTAACTCTAGGAATTGATTAGCACAAGAGAAAGAGTTTCTATAGTTCTATGTTTTTCATATCGCGTTCGTTCCGCGGCACTCTGACGTGTTCGCGGTCTCAATAAAAAAAACGTGAATTTCGCTACTGTTGAGCTTGCGAAAGTTCGGCCTGTAATAGTAATCGCACGAGCTATGAAGCATACGTTGTCAGTATAATTGTCAGAGGGGCTCGTTTTTTGTGTTACGAGCAACTAATGGAACCAACAATAGGAGGTACAATTGGGGGGGGGGGGGGGGGGGTCTATGTTCAGTGTAGCGATTTTCAATTTGGTTAAGAGATATTACAGTGTAAGAAAAATTACCCTTTTTATCTGTAGAGTCCGAACCCACAAGTTTCGAATTACGCGTTCAGTTGGTCGGCCACCACCGCCTCTTGCAAAGAGGACAAGCCATGTGACTCCTGGCAAGAAAAAAGAAAAAGAAAAAAGACAAGGATATCCCACACTCGACACCTGGAGTTTGAATGGCGCTGATTCATACTCCCAGGTATTAAAGGGACACTAAATTCAAATAACAATTTACGTCAGAGTGAAACCTTCATGTATGACAACATCTAAAACGACAATATTATCAAAAACAGTGCCCCACTTACCGAGAAATTAAAGTAAACTCACAAGAACACAAGCGCCGCAGTAGGACTTTTTCAAAATCATCTTGATGACATCAGACGGACTGCCAACAATTATACACTAGTAATCGATCTAACTGCACTAAATAAAGAATCTTTTATACATGAAGAGACTCAACAAAATGCTGCTTGTTCGTTTCTGTTTGATTCATGAAAAAAAAGAACCACCCAACTTTACTATGGGGAATGGCACGAGTGGTTCGAAAATTCAATTTTCACGTGGTTACACAGGACAGTTAATGTCATCTAGAGGGGCGCAGTTGAAACAAAAACGTCTGCAATCTCGAAGCCATTGGCGAGGAATTGATCCATGGCCGTCGTTGCTGCTGTGGCTCCCGCTGCTTTCGGTCTGCTGCTACTAGCGCAGTAAAGCCAGGCAACGTTGTGCACGGCAACAGTAACGTGAATTGGTCCGGTCCATCCGTTTCCTGATGCGGGTAATTTGAAGTGCGCTAACCAAGTGCGGACTACCAAAACGGGATTTTATTTCAAAATAGTCCCTCCCATGGCACAAAAGTAACACTACGAGGTTTCTGGACCACTATTTCAACAATCAACGTTGACTTAATAATTGTATTTAGTGTCGTTTTAAGCAGACATGAATACTACGAGGGTAGGACCTTCATTGTAGCACAAAATAGAGCATTGGACGGGTACTTCGAAATTTATGTGGTCTATCGCACCGAGAAGGGTATATTTTCGTCGACCATTGTTTTTTCAACTTAAGTGAGCGCCATGAGCCTCTTACAATACAGATAAGAAGCCTAAAAGAGTGATCCTGTGCTTTTTTCGGCTTCATCATTTGTATGTTTCTTTAGTTGTTTAGAAATGGTAGGTTAACTTAGGATAAGCCATCTTATTTTATAACTAGAGCTCATAGCTACAGCTAACCTTCTTTGTATTTTCGTTTGCCCACGTGTTCTTCTTTGTAGCCCTACTACCGGGCCCTGTTGCGACAAGGATTGCAAGCTGGTACCGACGACGACGATGTGCGCACCCGAGACGGAGTGCCGCGAGAAGGCCATGTGCACGTATCCTCTTTGTGGACTGGCGCCGCTTAAGTTCCCTCACGTGATACTTCTGTCTAACTTACTGAATGTGGTGTAACACCCGCTCTGACAATTCAGCTGTTAAAGTACCACGCTTGTAAGATCGAGTCTGCAATTCTACTTATCACGGCAGCCACATTTTCAATGCGTGTCGTATGCAAAAGCCAGCGTGTGCATGGTCAATTTTTCTGAAAGGGAACACGCGAGCGCGTTGTCTGCGTGCTCTGGAGTCTGCTTGCAGTGCGTTCAAACGGCAGCGAGAGCAACTAAAACCTCTATTCGCGTCATCTAGTGGAGAGAAAAAACCCCTACCGGTCCTCCTTGGTGATATAGAACCGGTGGCAAGATTGCGACCCCTTTCACAGCAATTACGCAAGCCCGGCCACTTGCGATATCGGGATCGCTGGTGGGGTGACTCTGGAGAACGCAATTTCAAAGGCCTGTGGGTGTTTTAAATTGTCATACTTGGTACGGGAATCGAGCAGATAGCTAGCCCACGATGAAGTGCGTACTGTTACCAGCCTTGACGTGACATGCAGAAGCAACAACGCCAGCTGTCCACCTGGGAAGCCCAAAAGCAACAACACCGTCTGCCACAAGGGTTCTCAAGTGTGCGTCAGTGGCGAGTGCACCGGCTCAGTGTGTATCAAGTACGGCTTGAAGGGTTGCACCCTCGTCGGATCACGATACAGCGCTGACCAGAAGTGCTTGGTGGCCTGTGAAACGGAAGATGGTAGGCCTGTATGCATACTGTATATATATTCCAGTGTATGTATTTATTTATTTACTTATTTATTTATTTATTTATTTATTTTTATTTATTTATTAACGCCAGTTGTATCGTGAATCAGACACGACGCATGTGTTGTCTTCGGCCTCGTGATAAAAAAATAATTGTTTCCTGACACATAATACAACACACACCACACAGGCTACACTCAAACACCACACAAGCTACTAAACGCCACACAGACCAAACTGCTCGAATATCTCTCCTCAACGTCGCCGTCTTTCTTCGCTGTCCACAGAAGGGCACGCGCATTTCAACATACGGAGAACCAAGGGGCCCGAAGAGCCGGCAGGGAAGAAGGCTGTGCTACTTCCTTCTTCTTCTCAGCCCACGATTCGGGCGCCGGGCCTCGCGTTCTCCGTGCGTCGAATCCAACGCACGATACAACTAGAGTTAAAGGGCTCGTTTCGCTGAAACTACGGCATCGCTGGTCGTGAGTGAAAAATCATCATCTTACGCGTTTCAGAAAAATGAAGAACAATGCAAATAAAATATAATTTTAAAAATGGCAGCATATCCACGGGGTAAACGATGGAAAGTGGGGCGAAGCTGAACCCGCACGCCGCTGCCGCGCCGCTTGGGCCTCCCGTTCTCGTACGCCGGGATCTTGTCGGCGCTGCCGCGCAGCTTCACGGCACGCTTCTGCCTTGCGCGCTCGCACATCGGGGTTCCGTCTTCAAGCGCGAGCTGCCGCCGCCTTGCGTGCACGCCGCTCTGTAGCCTTGTCCGTCCGCCGACTTTCGAAAGGCGCGCGCGCGCCAGAACGGCTTTTATTTTACTACACTGCGCCCACTGACGTAAGGCGCCGCCGACAAACACGCGATTTCCAACGTCTTCGTGCGACGTCATTCCTATTTTCCCGCGCGCTCGCACATCGGGGTTCCGTCCTCGAGCGCGAGCCGCCGCCACCTTGCGAGTATCACACTTTTTATCGGCAAACCGTAAATCATTCGAAGTAACACAAGAGCGGGAGGGCGGAAACCCGACTTTGTTGTTGTTGATAGCACGAAAACCACGTCGCAGCAAAAATACTTTTATGTGTGCTCAGAGTACCCCCCCCCTCAATCATTCTAATTGGTGATAGGAGATGAATAACAAGCACTGAAGAGAGGGGTGTGCTGACACAGGCTTTAGGTGGAGGGGGCGCTTGTTTCCATCACCTCTCTTCTGGATTCCTTCAGGACCACGTAGTGGGAGCATAGCAAGTTCGAAAAGGTTCCATGCACTATGTTTTAAGTACGAACTAGGAACAGGATATCGCTATTGCGTTCAACTCCTAAAGGCGAAGCTTTAGGGTCTCCTAATTTTTTTGATAAGTGTAGCGATGACACGACATCCCATGACAACACCCATCTCCCTCCTCCTCCATCTACCAACTTATGTTGCGAATGCAGTTTAGGGACACTCCAGGCGAAAATTTAATGATGTCGTAGTGGTGTTCCGTAAAAGGATTAAGTGGGAGGGGATCTCAACGCTCCATGCAAGTGGCCCGCCGTGGAATCGAGAAAATGCATGCTGGCGTAGTATTGTGTTAACGTATAGCTGGAATAAGCTTCGGGAGGAGCCTCCCTGGTGTACGTGGAAAGTTCCTGCGCTGTGCACGGAGGCAGTTTTGAAGCTGCCGTGCGAGTTGGCATGTGATCGTAAAGAGCGGGGGCGAGCGTTTGACTGGGCGGAGCCCACAATTGCTCCGCAAAAAAGCTTCACGTTGCTCGCGATTCGGCGTAGGCCTTGCTTTGACATCATTCAGAGGGTGCTAAGCTGGCCTCAATACAGGCGGCACTGCTGATTTCTGTTACAGTCTTGAGCTGCGCGACTCCACTGGTGCCCCATCACTTGTCAGAAAATTCATAATGCTCGAGCTTTACGCTGAACTTGTTACGATATCGACACTGTTTTTTTGTTTTTTGCCACATCACCTTGACGGCAATCTAACAATTCCGAGCAGTCTTGTTGCTTCTGTTATGACTGCAAATCTGAGCTCACTATACTATAAACACGTGCTCGAGTATAAACAGATTTTCTTATTGTTTTCAAAGTAGAAAAATTGATCACGTTATTGTACATTTGTCAAATAAAAGGAGCACAATATAAAGACTTCAGAGTTGTAAAATACAACAGTGACAACACATGAGTGTCCACCGTGGTGGTACTGCTGTTGCAGCGCCCAGATGGTGATCTGAAGGTTGCAGGTTCAAACGCGGTCTTGGCGGTGGTGTTTAGATGTTAGAGCACGTTAAAGAACACCACATGATCGAAAATTTTTCGAGCCCTCTGCTTAGGCATGCCTCATAATCTTTTTGTGCTTGTGACTCATTTTAAATCTACAGATACTTTTACAACGCAAGAGCTTAAGTTTTGTATTTACGCTATCCAGTCTTTGGCCTTATTTCGCACTAGTTACCAGCACGTGATATTAAGATTAGACATCTATTGAGGTCTACCACGGCAGTGATTTCAACTGTGTTTTTCAGGAACATGCTAATTGCGTTGGCTGAGAGCAGTTTACGCTACATGGAACTTATTATATCTACAGGTCGGGCATGTGGCCTGTACTGCGACAACTGCGTAGCCTTAATGCATGAATTAATACCCGCATTCTTAAAACGGAGCTGCCCTTTTAATCGAGCTGCAAATTGCATCCACAGGAAACTGCAGGGAGGCGTGCCGACACGCCAAAATGAAAGCGGTCTGCGGCGTCAAGATGTTGCCAGGTGCCATCTGCGACGGCACCCGTGGTTTCTGCGACGTCTTCCAGAAGTGTCGCCGCTCCGACGAGCAAGGGCCGCTCACAAGGCTGGAGCAGGCGCTATTTGGTGGCAAGACAATCAATACTGTCACGGGCTACATAAATGTGAGTAAAACTGCGCGTAAATTTCGACTCGCATTCGTTAGAAACACAGACGATAGAATTCACAACACTTAATTCCATGAGCTGATTCACCTTCTCAACATAACATTCTGTTGGCTAAGGCGAATAGCGAAGAACACTTGCAGACAAAATATAGAATTCGTAATGCTTTTATTTCGTATTCTTCGACATCGATGGGTCGCTGTCGCTTATGTATGTAGCAGTGTCGTGATCACACTCTAAGAAAAAAAGTGGGTGTGTCTCTCTTTGAATAGTCCGGATATTCACGTAAATGAAACTCTTTAAAGAAGCATGTCAACGCTACTGTAGGACACATGACTCTCAGCACACAGTATAATGGCCCCGAAAGAGAGTGACTCTTTAAAGAGAGTAATATACGTAGCAAGCTAGAACACTCAAGAAATAGCCAGAGTGCTATTTATTTATTTTCAGAGTGTAGTTGAAACTCTCGTTTTCGAAGATTGTTATCGTAAAAGCTTCGTAAAAACTGCAGTTCGTTTCTTGCCGTCGTGGTCACGCTGACCCCGCGCTTCGCTTGTATGAATGTTCCATTACATCCATTCGGCCCTCGCACGTCGTTCGTGGTGGCCGCATGGCAAGCGCGCCGTATACAAAACACTATACAGTGTCGGAGGAGATGGCGAGATTATAAGCGTATCAGGGGAAGCAAGTGAGCGCGCTTCTCCTTCAAGACTTGCATAATGACACGGGAGTGCTATTATGTATGCACCAACTCACCTGGAAGACTATCAAACAGTGCGACACGACACAATTAAGAAAATTCTCGTACCGAGTAGTTCTGTTCTTTAGTATTGCCCTACCGCGGTGATCTAGTGGCTAAGGTACTCGGCTGCTGACCCGCTGGTCGCGAGATCGAATCCCTGCTGTGGCGGCTGCATTTCCGATGGAGGCGGAAATGTTTTAGGCCCGTGTGCTCAGATTTGGGTGCACGTTAAATAACCTCAGGTGGTCGAAATTTACGGAGTCCTCCACTACGGCATCTTTCATAATCATATGGTGGTTTTGGGACGTTAAACTCCACATATCATGTTCTTCAGTATTAAGAAGTAACATCAATGCCGATGAACACGATGTTAAAACGGGCTTTCGCTGTGGGCGATACGTGCGATCGACTGATTTCACAGCGTTCAGACCACTTTGGAGCGCGCAAACGATTGTAACGACAGCCCGCCAAAAAGTGCGAAGCTCTTTCAGAAGTGTCGCTTATTGGCCCACCGCTTTGTAATGGATTATTCACGCCCCTTCTGAAGAAATAAGAAGTGAGGGGGGAAAATAGGATGCGCAGGCAGGGCATCGAGGGTGCGGGAAAAAGACTCGGAATCGTCTGGCGCAGACCCATAGCATAGAATTTTTGTTTTGTTTTGTTTTAGGGGAAAGGGGTCGAACGCGTTATTCGAAGGGGAAAGGGTGGCACTTGCTGAAGGCCATCATTATTTGAGAAAAATAACCGTTTCTTTATTGAAGTTACGGTACACCTCCTTCATAAAAAATTCAAAAGGAGGGAGGGGGGGGGGGGAATGGGGCCACCCCATTCCTTGGCCTGGCGTAGGAATTCTTCGAAAAAATCGGGAGCCCCTACTCCGTAGAAAATAAGGGGCCAGTGATCCTTGGCGCCTGCGGCTTACGTTTTTTCTTTCCTTTGTCTTTCCTTTCTTTATTTTATTTTCTTCTGTCGCATTGAGCCACGCGCTCTACTGTTTCCTTCCTGCATATCGGTAATAGCACATTCATGCGCGTGCTTAGCAGCGGAACACTTCAGTCGTTACAGGCAAAAATGACGGCTATGCGTTGCCTGAATGCGTGAATTAACATCCGCATTCTTAAAAAGGAGCTGCCCTCTTAATCGAGCTGCAAATTACATCCGCGGGAAAGTGCAGAGAGGTGTGCCGACACGCTAAAATGAAGGCGGTCTGCGGCGTCGAGATGTTGCCAGGTGCCATCTGCGGCGACGGCATCTGGCAACACGAAACTGTAACCTGCCTCAACTTGAAATGACAAGTCGCCTTGTAAAATATTTGTATTATCAAACGGCTCATAGCTCATGATGAAGTAGGCGTCAAGTATTGGAATATACCGCGTATAAGTCGAGTCGAGTGTGATCTGAAGTTCACCTCGCTACACAACATAGTGGCACGTCCTGGACGTTTCTGTCGAGGAGAAAGAAGCATCAGGTTATAGTTTCACTTAGCCTCCTAGCTGTTCCTTTGCTGCCATCACTCCCGAGTGAGATAGGTGCATATTTATTTGTTAGTCGTCCCTAAAACATCGTGATATATTTTGTGCTACTTATAGGAAGCCGTTGGAACGAAGTAGGGCCAAGCCGCAGCTTGTCTGTGTAGATAAAAGCCAAGAAAAAATACGCTTGATCAGAACTAATGGAAAGCCTTAAACAGAAAAAAAATTTGGCAGATCCCATGTACAATACGAATCGAGGTTAGGCGAAGCATGCGGAGAGAAGGTAACCGTGTTTTAATTTTTTATTGAGCGACACGGTTATGAAATGACGCGAAATATACGTACAAATGTTGCACGCAAAGACATACGCTGAACAGTTGCAGATATTCATGCAACCATTTTGCACTGGCGCAACAATTCCATCAGGAATCAGCATTAGCAACACCAGAACCGATAAGCTTGTAGGAAGCGGAAGTGCTTGTGAGAATGGTAGCCCTGGACGCTGCCACATGAATCAATTTCAACGAACGCCACCTAACTAAAATTGACGATAACCCCTCGTGGCGGCTGTATCATAGAAGTACATATGTAATTTTTATAAAGTATGATAGCCAGCACTGCAACACCAAGTCACGTTTCACGAACATTGTTGTCTATTTGAAAAGTTGTTACGAGAACTGGCGCGGCTCAGTGGGAATACTTGATAGCCACGCATAATGCTGGGGGTTTGGTTCCTTTTTGGCCCATCACGTTTATTTTTTGCATTCGTCGGGTCCATGCTGCCATTTTCAGCTCTTTAATAAAGCACCACTCACCAGGCTCTCAAAATGCAGAAAAAAAATTGCCCGCAGCTTCCCTCGGGGGAACACTGAGGAGGATGCGGAGCATATAATTGGTTAACGGGGTGTTAAAGTGCGACTTACTTGGGTCGATGGCTAAATTGGTTAACGTGGTTGTGAAATGGGGTATTAAATTGCGACTTACTTGGGTCGATGGCCAAATTGGTTAACGTGGTTGTAGGAGGGGGTGTTAAATGAGTGAACACGTACACACGTATGCGAAAGGACGGCGCTGGTCGAAGGGACATCGATCATTGTGTTTGTGGATTCGTTGGAATTCATTTCACCGCGACCTTGGACGTCGACGCGCTGTACAAACCAACCGACGAGCGGCAACTGAGCGAGCGAGCGCCGACCTTGAGTATATATACAGCGCGACGGCGCATGCACTGTCAGCTGTTGAATGTTCTCGAAGGAGAAGCGCGCGCGCGGCACAGATGGCGACGGCGCATGCGCTGTCAGCTGTCGAATGTTCTCGAAGGAGAAGCGCGCGCGGCACAGATGGTGGGCGACGGCGCGACGGCGCATGCGTGCGCGTCAGCTGTCGAATGTTCGAGAAGCGGTGCGGACGGCGCGGACGGCGCGGACGGCGCACTACAAGGCGCGAGTATAAGATGCTTCCGCATCTAAAAAACGAGCGGGAATTTCTCTCCTGATATTTTTTTACTTCTTGTGCACTTCTGTAGCGCAAACAGTAGTTCGCGCAACGTCGATAGCGTAAATATTCTCGATTGTTTCATCTACGCTAACTGCCAAAAGTGTTTTATCTTCTGCACTGTTTTGCCATGCATGTTGCCCATCCGTTCTTCCTTGTCACGCGAGAATATTGTAGTGGTATTACAGGGTGGTCAGCAGGCCTTTAACACCGACACTTTGATTATCCATGCGTGTTCTCGCCGTTCCTAGAACACTCACCTAAGGCACATACCCGCATACCAGTGGAACACACGCACCCGCCGGATTGTGCCACTGTCAGGCGGAAAGCGTTTGACGTCGTACAAGACTTTATTGTGACATCATTCATGTCTTGACCAGCGCTTCATGTTCATCAAACCATCTTACCCAGCCATACTATTTCGGTTCACGCCAAGTTAAGGGGGTGACCACGAAAGCACAAAGAGATAAGCGGCTAGATATACAGATACGCATATAGACAGCAAAAGTGCTTGCAGTACGCAAAGAGATGCTTCGCATTTAAAAATGGTGCAGAGTTCGTCGTAGGGTTTATTAAAGTTGCATAAAACAGCCAACAAGGACGAGAAGAATACGCAATCTTGACTTGTTATATTCAGAAACGTTGCCTGTAAAACCCTGGGAAGCTATAGGTCGGTCAACGCTTGCGCCATAACTTTCAAATCGAACTCACCTGCACGTCTGTGACTGGCGTTCCTTCGATGGCCGCATTTGTTTGTGTTCGTGGGTACCAGGATTTCGTGTTTGTTTGCATTTTTTTGTACGACGACTTAAGTGTGAGCTTTTAGGTTCAGTGTTTCCCCTCCTCCTTACCTTCACTCACGTCCGTCCTGCGCAGGCGCATCCATTCCTGTCGATAGTGTACTTTCTCATGGTCGTGGCATTCATGGTGCTGTTCTTCCGGTGCTTCTCGGTTCACACGCCGAGCAACAACCCGCACAAGCCGAGCAGGAAGTTCAGGGAGACGCTGCGGAACCCGAGGAGTTTCTTCGTAAGTAAACTTTGGTAGGCAGTATTGCAGGTTAAAGGCGAGCGCTCCGGGACAGTACTGTACACGCATAGTTTAACACCATGCGCATGGCAGCAACGCTGCGATGATAACGAGAGACAACGAAACTTTACGTAGCGAGGTGGCTACATGACAGCGTTGTTCTCTTCAAGTAATGCCGAAACTTGTAAAAACAGTGCGTACTCGTGTATACAGAAAGATTTGCCAGGGAGTCCTAGTAATCATAGCCAGTTGTAGGTCACTAGTAACGTGTTTTAGGACGCAACCAACTCGCCCTTAATTGGTGACTTATTACTAAATGCGTAAGTAAATAAGGTCTTACAGACAACCATGCCAAGGAAAGTATAGGCGATGTTATGAGAAGGTATTGTAACGTATATGTAAAGAAAGAAAAGTCTACAAAAAAATTAATTGCCGCGGGCAAGGACCAAACCAACGACCTCCGAATAACGCGTCCGATGCTCTACCAACTGAGCTACCACGGCGGTTAACACCCCACCACATTAAGCGGTAATAAACGGTAGCTATCTTCCCATCGACTTTATGGGGTTTTGTAACTCTATAAAGTGAACAGGGGGTTAGCCACCGTGGCAGCTCAGTTGGTAGAGCACCGGGCGCGTTATTCGAAGCTCGCAGGTTTCTTCTTTTCTCACGGCTCGTCATCTTTTTTTCCTCTTTCCTTGACGTTTACATTACAATAATCTCTAATAACATCCCCTATACATACTTAGTGTGATTGTCTGATATTACTAATATTGTGTCTAACAAAAAAACGAGCCCTTGAATGTACACATCCTTCTTGAATGCGTAATTTATCATACGTGACACAACTATAAAGAACAATCTTTTTCGTTTGTTCCATTTTCTCGACCAGCGAGTCGGTAATTGGAATGCACAACCTTAACTCTCAAGATATTGTACTCTTCCAGACCAGGGAGTGTCTTTAAGCAAAGAACCGCCAACTCTATTTGGAGCATGAGAGCATGCTTTATTGCGGCTGTTTCATTCTTGTTCGTTACATTTTTTTTGTTATTTTAGCACAGCGTTTTTGTTATTAATATTTTGAATGGTAGTGTAGCAATCCTGCCAAAATCCCAGCGATACCTTTTTGCTACGCAGTTTCTTACGAAAACGCCAGCAGGTTGCTTTCGCCCAACGAATTTCGGGAACAAATGTTACTCGCTGCAGAGCTTAGACTGCCACATTTTGTTGCTTCACGTGAGCTCACAGGCTTCAGATTCTTATTATGACGTCAAGGGCTTTATGGCGCATGGAGAACCCCAAAAAGCCGTAATTTATCAGAGGTTCTTTGACTATGGCTTACAATTCTGCCACTTTCCCACATATCGCTGCGTATAGTGGAAGTCGTCATGCACTGTCAGGGCAATGATGCGTCAGATTACTGGGGTGATTGATCAAAAACGAGTGTGGGAAGATTTCTGCCTCTACTTGCAGTTACCGAAAGTTTTCTACATGCCTCAAATTGAACCTCAACGACGACTTAGGTAAGATATTTGTTTTTCAAGATGGCATGCTTTTTGGACTTTCCATATCTCTCGCAGATGAAACCATGAAGTTACTCAGCGTGGAAGCCCTTCCGCGTCCATGGACTACTGCCACACGTATGGCTACCTGGCGGTGCAATCTGTGTCGCGTCGCCTTTGGCTGTGACGCCCCATTTTTTATTGTCTGCTTCGAAAAAACATATACGTTTGTTATACTTATTTCAATTAATCGTCAAATACATGTCTTAGGAGCATTACTTGCGCGGTGTCAGTCTGCTGACGGCATTTCGTGGTGATTTTCGCTTGCGTCAAACATTGACCTTCTTAATATCTTGTGTGCGTTATTGTCTACGTAAATTCTACTGACTGGACGCCTCGGATAAGCTGAGCTTTTGTAATAAGTTCAAGGTAGCTTTGCATCGATGCCTGAAGTACCGCGTTACCATGTCGGTTAGAATCTATGCGCAAACTGATGGGGATTGCTTACAAATTTTTCACGCTCTTTTACGCGCAGATATATACATATATATATATATATATATATATATATATATATATATATATATATATATATATATATAATATATCAGCGGAGCGGAGAGAAAGTAACCGGAAAGAAAGTAACCGTGTTGTAATTTTTTATTGAGCAGCATGGTTTTGAAATGACGCTTAATATATGTACAAATGTTGCATATATATATATATATATATATATATATATATATATATATATATATATATATATATATATCCACACGGCTGAGCTTTGATTGAGGCCTGCCCAACACGATGTTCTAAGACTATGTTGTGTCGTTATGCTTTCAGGGCATTGCACGCTCAACTATGTAGTCATGCGTCTATGCGGGACGGGCACCGCTTGCCGATGTTTTTAAAGACCATAGTCTTTTTTTGGGGGGACCTTCGACGGAAAAATTTTGGTCAGTCTCTGTCTGTTTGTCCACTCTTAACACTAACCGGGCATTCTCAGCGACACCAGCCGATACCCCAAACGGTCGACCCCATTCGCAACGCTCACCAATGTTGCTCAAGGTTCAGCGTTCATTCTTGTGTGATTGTCAATTAAAAAGCAAATATTACGCATATCTGAGGCACCATAACAACACGTATATATTCTGCATGTACGTCTTTTAATAGAGAAGACATACATAGTTAATTCTAAGGACCGTAGCATTTATCACGCTGCGCTGACCATGCAATGCTTGCACGAAAAGGTGAGTGCTTCCAACGTTTTGCTAAGATGACACGGTGGTGGCACCTACCCATCGCCTTGCGTTCTACACCTTATTACCTCTGAGACGCCCGTCTAAGGGCCACGCGCTTCTTTTTCAAAAAAAGAAAAACTTCCAGATGGCGCTCATGTCTCACGTGTGACGTGACTTGATGTGCTCGTTCGCCTCCGCTGCACACTCGAGGCACTCTAACGCAGCGCCTCTAGAATACCATTCACCAATTTTCTTGCGAGAACATCAAATGAATGTTTTGTTCACTCCCTCCACGCGCAAGACTATCATCTTTCGACGACATTTGCAGATTGACATGCAGGTGCGAGGCCAATTTTTTTATTTATTTGCGTGAGTCTGCCTTACTACTCAGTCAGCGTTGGTTTCAAGATGTGTTAAAAAAAGTTTGTATAGTAAGCTCAAGCACGTCCGTACTGATGTTTTTTGTTATATAAAATGAACCAATGTAGAGACAGAGGGAGGTCGAAAGAACGAGGAAACCATCATGCCACTGATTCGAATACTAAGCACGAGCAGGAAGTGGCACAAAAGAAGCAGCTATAAAGATTAAGAAAGAGAGAAAGAAAAAAATGACCCCGTATCTCCATGTATTCTGCAAATGTCGTCGAAAGACGATAGTTTTGCGTGTGGAGAGAGTAAACAAGACATTTATTTCATGTTCTGCGCAAGAATATCGGTGAATGGTATTTCGGAAGCGCTGCGTTAGAGTGCCTCGACCGTGCAGCAGAGGAGAACGAGTGCATCAAGTCACGTCACTCGTGAGACATGAGCGCCATTTGGCAGTTTCTTTTTTTTTGGGGTGGGGGGGGTGCGGGGGATAAAGCGCGTGTCTCTGAGACAGGCATGAGCGCTTGTCACGGAAGTGATAAGGTGTAGAACGCAAGGTGACGGGTAGGGGCCACCACCATGTCTTCATGGCGAAGTGTTGGAAACACTCGCCTTTCCGTGCAAGTGTTGCATGGTCAGCGCAGCACGATAAGCGCTACGGTCCTTAGAATTACTTATGTGTGCCTTTTCTAGTAAAAGACGAACATGTTGAATATATACGTGTTGTTATGATGCCTCAGATATGCGCAATATTTTTTTATTTGACAATCGCACACATATGAACGCTGAACCCTGAGCAACATTGGTGGGCGCTGCGGATGAGGTCGGCTGTTAAAGGTATCGTCTGGTGCTGTTCAGAGTACCCGGCTCTTGGTAACAGCGAACAAACAGACAATAGTACAGACAGACAGACATGAACGGTAAGGACTACATTGATTAATTGATTTGTTGGGTTTAACGTCCCAAAACCACCATTTGATTATGAGAGACGCCGTAGTGGAGGGCTCCGGAAGTTTTGACCACCTGGTGTTCTTTAACGTGCACCGAAATCTGAGTACACGGGCCTACAACATTTCCGCCTCCATCGGAAATGCAGCCGCTGCAGCCGGGAATCGAACCCGCGACCTGCGGGTCAGCAGCCGAGTACCACTAGACCACCGCGGCGGGGCGGTAAGGACTACATAGCATCAGGCATTGAATTTGCTGAAGGCTAATGGGCAAAGTGCACGAGAAACTACACCCGCATATATGTAGAGGGTGATAAAGTTGCTGAAGAAAGTGATGTGCATGAGATAATGCTGTCTGATAGGGCTGTTTAGAGTACCCGGTCCACGGTAACAGCGGACAAACAGACAATATTACAGACAGACAGACAGACAGACAGACACACACACAGACAGACAGACACACAGACAGACACACAGACAGACACACAGACAGACAGACAGACAGACAGACAGACAGACAGACAGACAGACAGACAGACAGACAGACAGACAGACAGACAGACAGACAGACAGACAGACAGAAGTTTTTGCGTCGAAGGTCCCCAGGAAATACTATCGGCTTTAAAATAGAGAATCAAGGAAGGTTGCCCATATCTGTGGTCACTTCAGGTTTGGCACCACAAGTGTGAAGCTGCTTTTTTTAACGCGATAGCAATTAAAGAGCTCGTTTAGCAGATATTTCGGTGTCGGCGTTGGTATCGGCGGTGGCGTCGTTGCTTGTGAGGGAAAAATCATCTTATGCATAACCAAATCTAGACCAATTCAAACAAAATGTTTTAGAAAATCCTAGGTCAGAGTGCGGATCGAAGCCCACTTTGCGTGGCAAGCGGGCGTTTTCCCACAAAGCAACGTGTCTGCTTGGAACTGCAGTGAAATAACTTCCTCTGCTTGTAAATGCAGTAAAAGTAACATAACCATGCACAAGCATCCTGTACACATGTTTCACAATACAACATGTAATATCGCAGTAATAATGCGTGGTACCCGCGTATATTGCAATCAGGCGCCAACATACCTTAATATGATGACTTCATGGTTTAAAGTGTGCCACCCACTACAAACTTGAAGTCCACGTAGTGGGTGCATAGCAAGCTCGAAAAGATTTAACGCGCAGCATTGCCCATGGTTTAAAGCATGTTAACCATTACACGAAATGCAGCCGTATGCGAAATCTTTACTGACAGAAGCTATTTGAACGCAGTACACACTATAGGATATCGCTATCGCGATATCCTCTTGAAGGCGAAGTTTTAGGGTCTGCCGATTTTTTTTCTCTTCTTATTGAACATTTCCACGTACAAATTTTGTCTTCATCTGACCCTCATGATTAAAGCTCGTTCTACATTGGCCTAGTTTAAAATGTGAACAATGTACACGGTAAGAACTACATAGCGCCAGGCACTGAATTTGCTGAAGACTGGTCGGCAAAGTGTACGAGAAACTGCACCGGCATATAAGTAGAGGGTGATGAAGTTGCTGAAGAAAGTGATGTGCTTGAGATAATGCTAGAGTAGCAGGCAATAATTACCGAGTTATTACGTGGACGCTTTCTGTAGCAACAAAGGAGAAAAAACGCTAAAACATATGACGCCAGGGTTGTGTAATATTACTGAGCAGAAGTGTAAAATCGCCAGCCGCAACATTATTGTACTAATTACCGAGTGGGTATCTGACCACCCTTTACAAAGGGCTATTTAATAGTTCATTATAATACCACCGGGTCCACAATAGACAGCTGCTTGGGTGCACACATTGCCAAGTGGTTGCCCTCTGCGAGGAGGGTACTTCGCGTCGTCGTGAAGTGGTGATGAGTTATGATGTATTCTGCACTTTGCGGCTGTGTTTGCACTAAGCATAAAGTTGACAGCGGGCTCTCAGGCCTCTCCTCTAACTTACGCTGTAACTGTGCTGCGTGTTCCGCGCAGCCCTGGCAATTTACGGTGTGTTTGGAAATTTCAAGACTATGATAAATTGTCTTGAGTAAAGCTTGAACGAATAAATGATAGGTGAAATCTATATCCAATGTCCGTTTTATGCGTGCAAAAAAGCGCCAAAGGGATGCGACATGCCCCCAATGCTCGACGCTGGCCAACTGAATATCAGTAAGTACTCCATGGACAAAAAACGCGAGTGCTGAGATAATGGGCCACAACCCATTACTCACCTCTGGTTCAATAAACCTGAGGAATGGAGAGCGTGGACGGCAAACGCCAAAGGAGATTTCTATACAAGCGTAGCCAACAACTCACACACTTCGGCAATAACTCAATTGACAAACACCCAGGACGAACGCTTCTGCTTCGCCTGGTAACCATGTGTACGGAAAACTTTGAGGGTGATTATTATTATTATTATTATTATTATTATTATTATTATTATTATTATTATTATTATTATTATTATTATTATTATTATTATTATTATTATTATTATTATTATTATTATTTGCTCTGTGAACGAACCAAACAGCTGCCCTAAGTGTAACCTACTTGGGGCAGCCCCACTCCTTTCACTGCATACCGTGATACACAGAGTTCCCTATACACCCATGCCGCGATAGAAGTCTCCCACATCAACTACCCGAGTCATCGCCACTTCCCACGGCAGGTGTCTTCCTTGCTGTCACGGTGTCTTACGCCGTGCTTGCTGTACTAACACAATCATCATCATCAGCAGCAGCAGCAGCAAAAGAATGGGGCTCTCGAGGGTAATTCACCGCGTGCTCTCGAGACAGAAGAAGAACTGAATCGAGCGGTTCGAGATGAACGTCCGTCTCGCGTCTGCTTCTGGTGGCAAAGGAGCCAGTCGTGGATACAAGAGTGGACTCACCTTCTCTGGTAAGCGCCATGTAATACGCATTCACTGGCGAGAGATGCCTTGCGGGGTAACTGTGGTGTCGTGGTTTAAGTACCGGTTTCGGAAGCGGTTGGCTGGCCCCTAGAGGGCATTGTACTTATGTATATATAGCGATGCTTGTGTCATATAAAGAGTGTTCCCCGCCCGGGTCTCGGCTGTGCCACATTCTCCTCCTTCCCGGCCCGCGCTTCGGGCGCCGGGCCTCGCGTCCTCCATGCGTCTCGTCCGACGCACGATACAACAGCAACCTTAATCCTCAACTATAGGGTATCTGTTGGTGGCAATCGTGGGTCAGCGCTCTTGTGCATTAGTGTAAACATGTGTCTTGTGCATATATAAGTGCTCTAGCGCCTTAGTGCATAGCTAATGTAAAGATGCGTTTCGTCGTTCTGACGCTGCGAGTGTCAGAGGCCACGTAGAAAGAAACGTGTTATTGAGATCTGCTCCGCCAGGTGCCGTAAGGACAAGTGTTCATCTTAAAGCTGAACATTTTGACAGAGGTGCTTACCTGCATGGTTGGAATAATTGGCTTAACGGGAACTTCAACAAAAAAAAGTGTGGGGAAAGGGAGGAGTCATTTTTTGACCCTTCGGAATCATCTCTATTCCTTCTTCGGGAAGGTGTAAAGGTGTAGAGTGAACCTTTAACTTCTTTTACAACAGATGAAGATAAGTATCATCTCAAATACAGGATAACCCGTCTTGTGCACAAGAAAAAAAAAGTGATAACCTAGACTGTCTTTGTCTAATGTCGTATAAGCGCTATCTAGTATTCCAGTATTCAATAGTATGAACCAACTAACTTGCATTTACGTAGGGCTGACACAGTATGTCACCATGGCTCCTTTTGTGGCTTTAAAAATACAACCAAATTCACGTTGGGGCTAGCTCTTATTACGTTAGAGTAGCGCGAGTCCCTTAAAATGCTCAATGCGTGCCCTTAAACTGTTCTATTATGAGCTTTTGTGCCATTCGCTACGCGCAAAGAACAAATTACCTGAACGCATTGCATTCTGGAATGCATTACGCTGCATGGACTTCAAAAGATTGTGATATATCATAGAATTATTGGTACAATCTGTCGCTCACAGGAGCGTGCCTTGGTATTAGTACGTGCCTAAGTAGGTGTCAAAATTTACATCAGGTATTTCGCACTATGTGCATTCCCATGACAACGCAATGCATTTTGTAGCTAACGGGAATCAGCAGAAGTGCTCTACTTTATTGGTTGATTTTGGTGTAGATTGTTGCAGTTTTCCTGATTGGCACTGTTGACTGCGCGGCAGTATGAAGTCAGTTGCCCATCAAGGCAAAACTGTACGGTGCCACATGAACGGACATTGCTAAAAACGTGCGCATGATTTGAAAAATTGCTGTGGAGCTGCTAAAAAATCCAATTATTATACATGGCACTATTGTATTTTATCTTGCACGACTGTTTCTTTCCATAATGCTCAAACAGTGCCATGTTTCATTACATACTGACCAGGAGGAAAATCGATAGTAACGTCGAATAACACCTCTGTGCAGGCCTTTTCAGCAGTGCGCAAGATACCGTCGAAGATTCGACGTGGAAGCCAATACTGTGCTTGGGCATCACGTTCCTGCTTGTAGGTATAACCATCGTCGTCATGCTGTTAACGGGAGAAAAGTCCTTGGAGACGCTTCGTCACTGCAAGCGCCTGATGTGCACGGACCCGTACGAAGCTCTGGAAAGCCTTCTGAACTACACCGTAAAACCTTGCGATGACATGTACGCCCACGTGTGCAGCCGGTGGACCGGCCACACCGAGCACGTTGGCTTCCTCCAGGAGTCCTTCGACCTTTACCTCACCAAGATGCACGCCATATTCGAGACCTCGGACGTCAATGTCATTGGCGAAGGGCTCAGTGACGGCTTGCGGATCGGCGGCGCCTTATTCACTCAGTGTCTCGCTGCCATAAAAGGAAAGAAAGTGATTCGGAAGGACGACATGGATTACATTACGCGGACTATCCTCCTGACCCGAATAATTGACAGCAAGACGACGCAGGATGCCTTAAGGGAGGGCACGGAAATCTCGTTCACATACGGCCTAAACGGCTTGCTTACGCTGCGTCCTCAGCGCCTGGACAACGACGCGGTGATGTACGCGTTCCCGGGAAGCACAGTGAAGACGTACTTACCAGCGAGCGCTGACGTCAAGCAGTGCGTCAGCCATCTACTCGCCTCCATGACCATTGTGACGGACGTGCAGACGCTCACGACTACGGTATTGTCCCTGGATCGTGCCGTCGCAGCTCATTTTCATCGTGCAAGATCCTTGCACAAGAAAATACCCGCTAAGCGACTTCGGGAAGAGTCCCCCACCCTGGAGGCATTAGTCGCGAATCCCATGGAACGTCTGATCAAGATGTGCAGCTTGAGCAAAGGGTATCTGCTCGTCCGCGACTACGAAAACCTAATGACATTCCTTCATATTCTCACTCAGTCTTCTGGCTTGGACATCTCCTGGTACCTCGTGGTCCAAATGCTGGTGGACCTGCTGCTTTTCGACTACGTGGCGAGATACAAGCTGAGCGACAAGTGGCAGGCATTGCGCACCTGCTCCTTAGCCGTGAACAAGGCCGTGTCCAACGTCTGGTCATCACTGAGCAGGCAGCTGATGTTGAACAAGACGAACCACGGCCCTATCGCCAACCTCTTAGACAGCGTAAGGATGGAGCTGGCCGCCAACAGCAGCTACATGCACGAGTACCTGAGCGGCAAAGCCTTTTTAGCATTGCAGGAAGTCGTCAGAAATATTTCGTTTGTCTCTAATAGCGAGCTGCTCCAACTGCAACGCAAGCTAGTCCTGGGCACCGCTTTGTTGATGCCGTCCAATCATAGCTTCGTGCGCTCCTACGTAGACGTTAAACAACAAACGCGCACCGCATCGCTGACGTGGCCGCCTGGCGTCGTCTGGGACATCGCCGCACTTCTGGAGATGGAAATGACTCCGCTGTACAGGGAGGAAACGAACTCCGTGTTCCTGTCTACTGCCCTCGAAATGCCTCATGTCTTCTACGCCGATGATATGGATCACCTGTTAAACTACGGCGTGCTAAGGGCTGCGCTGGTGAGAGAGCTGGTTCTAGCCGTCGCTCCGGGATCGCAGCTGGACACGGCTGACCTGCTTTGGTCGTCAGAGGCGGCCGGGCAACTCCTCGAACGATTAGCGTGCTACGCGGATCCAAGCGTACACCATCACGAGCCTAACACGACTGACATTAGGATGGAACTCTTTCCTTGGGTGGCGAGCGTCAAAGTTGCGTACGGTGCTCTAAAGAGAAACTTCGGGATTGCGCTTCTCGGCGATTTAACGTGGAAAATGATTCAGAGGCAGTTCTTCAATCGCTTTTGCCTGGCGGCTTGCCATTCGCCGAGTGCTGCGGTGCTAAGTGCTCGCCACAAGTGCATTTGGCCTCTCTCCGGGAATGCCGCGTTTATGGAAGCATTCGACTGCCCAGACTCGTCACCAATGTCACGTCACCCATGTCAAGCAGCCATACCGTCACCTTGGTGACCAATCGTCATCTCTTACGCTTGCTTTGTTTTATCTGCATTCTATATTTTTTTCTTCATATTGTTGTTCTACCCGATAGGCTTGAATGACCAACTAGCAATTCTATTTTTCGAACTTAATACACCTGAACGTTTTTAATCTCAGACATTAATTTGCGCCTGGAGGCGCTTAAATGTATTTTAATACCAGCCTAAATGTCTGCATACATGTGATCTCCCTTGCGGCAGAAGACGCAAAGCAAGAAGCATGCAGCATGTAATTGCGTTGTTTCGCGTAAAACTTAGAGCAGTCTATATATAGTATGTGTATTTCCTAACCAACATGTTTATAGTAATCGCCGGAAAAGCACGCGTACGCCGTACGTTGATATCCAATGAGCGACCATAGCACCTCTGTAGCGGCGTTGTTGGGGAACTGCTGTGGTTGCACGTGCTGCTTGACTCTCGTTGTGGTAGGGCTTGCAGACAGAGTAGAAATATATATATTTGTGAGGAGACGTCTATGTGTATACATGACCTCAAGATACGATGTATTTCTCAAACACATTGGAGACAGCACTATGTGCTTATCAATGTGCTGCAAGCACATTTCGTAGCCTGCTTTTTTTCTGAATCCGTTTGGCTGTAGGACCTAAGAAGAATGACGATTACTGAGTATGTACCGTCAAATTGACTAACTCCTAAACAAGAAGCTGAGACTAGTAATATTATCTTGAGGACCCCTTGTCCCATACTCGGTACTAATCAAACTAGATTAATTATCTTTGCTGTTATAATATAGAACGGAGACGGTCACAATAGTTACTATTGTGACCTTGAAAGGAAAATTGCGAAGCTATTGCAATTCAAACCTCAAAGGAGAAAACAAACGAGGCCGTGGAGAAAGCCTAGAAGTACAGAAGTGCACTTGTTTTCCTCTGAGCATGGCATAAATGAAATGCAGGGGTTCGCCTGAGTAGCGAGTGAAACTCTTTACAGCGAAAGCTGCTATGAGATCACAACTCGGGTCACGCCCAGCGCCGTAGTTGTCCGCTGCCTCCGCCAGGCGCCGCCGCCGGTGTCCGTAACCTAATACCAATGGCCCAGTGGGGCTCGAATCCGGGTCCACTGTGTACCAGCGCAGTATTCTATCACTGAGCCACGCCGCTGCTTGGGACTTGTTGGCAAACTTGCCTTATGCGGGCTTCATGTCGGGAAAACAATCTCGTTAATACGACTTAAAAAGCGTTTTAAAATGGCGAGAGAACAAGCAGTCATCGCACAATGCGAATAGCGTAACGAGTGGCTCTTTCAATGTTCCAACCCATTACAAAAGCTTGTTTTTTGTTCTGCTATTAGTTAGCTGTGGCGCATACCTACTTCAGCCATGTTTCCTCATCGTCGTCATCCACCGCAGAAACAATGGCACAAAATTGCTCGCAATAGTTTAGTGGATACCCCGCTTCTCAGAAGAATGATGAAAATAGCATAGCGAATGCTGGCCTACTACCCTCGAATTTCTATAATTACTGCCGTAGTGTGCATCAAGCAAGTCTGCTTGCAGCGGTTACCCAATGAGTGTTTAGAAAAGGCTCCAAAAGGCCACTTTTCTAGCTTTCGCTGTGGCTGTTCTGCGCCTTCCACGCAGGCATGGCGTTTTTTTTTATTATCATTTTTGGTAATCGAACATTACTAGATGGTATACATGATTGGTATACTGATTTGCTGTGCCAGTTATCAGTAATAATCGGAAGAAAGTTGCTGAGCCCCCGCTCCCTTTTTTTAGTGTGTGTTTGGCATAACATAACACCAACGAACAATGAAGCTGGGTAAAATGGAGGGCACATTACGTTTCACTGTAGCACTATATTAGCATTTTACAGATGCAAGTGGACTTTTTCATTATTAAAGCGGATGAAAAATCAACTTTACTATTTAGGCAATATTCGGCAGATATACACCTTCGGAATCAATGTTCAGCGAAGCATGCGGATGGATAATGAGTGTGTTTTATTTTTCTTTTATTGAGCGAGACGTCATGAAGATAGAGTAAAAAAATATATTTGTGGAGAGACGTCTACCTGAATACATGACCCCCCTTTTTATGTATTAATCCACGTACATGCATATATGCTAAACAGCCACATAGTTTTTGAATGCGAATATTTTCTTAGCGAACTTAGCGAGCGAACTTGGCGAGCGTTACTTCCGGCTACGCAACTGGTTTCAAACTATCGTACAGTGTGTACTGCAAGTGCAATTGCAAAGGGGCTGCTACACCTCCATTAGTTTAATTACGGTATTTTTATTCTAGTTTTTGTTATGGCATGAAGTCGCGTTGTTTTGCTGTTTTCTTGTGATAGCAATTATATGGACACTCTCAGCTTACTTTACCGCCTGCGTCACCGTCATTCACCGTATATGTATACGTATTTGTATATATGAAAACGCAAGAAAAAAAATTCACAGCTTTGCCGCAAAGGCGAAGCAATGAATGGTGACTTTTATGTGATACCCAACAGTGGAATATTTACGTATGCTCACATGCAAGCTTCCAGATCGTGGTTTGAACAGTTCAACCAATAACGCTTCAATAGTACGTATCTTTATTACAACATTCGCAATCCGAAACCGACACGTAGACCTCCGAAAACACAGCGCGTGGTAGTAATGTTTGCGAATATTCTGTCGCCAGCGATTGTCGGCCGGCATCACTGCTCCGGGGGGTACGATTCCGTGGTTCTGAGCACCGACCTGGCCCGTCCGCGTCTCACATTCGTCGCGGACTCTGCAAGATGTAGGCAAGCACGTGAGAGGACGCGATGTTGAGGTGGCGCACTGAGTGTTGCACACGTTCACGCGCATTGCTGTCAGCAGGTGTTTTTTTTAGTTTTTATGAACAAGTGCGTGCATTCTGAGGAAGAAAAAAAAACCGATTTATTATGTGCAGACGCGTCACTGCGGATGTTTCTACTGCTTTCAACATAAGTGTTTTCCCTGAACGTTCGAATACCTCACCTGATCTTTATAGATTACATTGGGACAAAACTTGTCATATAACACAGTTTTGGCTTAATCTCCATAAAGTTTGAAGACAGCATCCCCGAGCGTTCATCAGGTTCTAATTGAGCAGTTGGGCATGATGACGCAAAAGGATAGCCGCACTAAAACATAATGAAAAGATTCGGCTTGTTTGAGTGATTACACGGCTATATACACAGGTATGGACACAAACAGGGCAGTGAAAGAAGGGTCGGATGTCCCTTCCCCCCTCCTGAAGGGGGTGCTATGTTTGCTCCTTTCTACTCATTCGGGCCTATACTGACATTGTTCATAGTGCAAGGTTATAGTGACGCAGGTTATTGGAAACAATGGCAGCCGAGAACCCTCCCCGCTGCATAACGAAAGCTGCGTACTTCCCGACTTTAACCCAGTAAAGTATAATTCAAAGAACAGGTCTTTGTAGCAAGAACGTTACTGCTTCATTTTTTATTATTCTGCTTCTACTGCGAAGCTTTCTTTCTTCATGACTCTACGCTTCCCGTCTACGATTTTAGCTCCCTGTATAAGGTCAGTTTCCTCCATAGTTCGACTTGCCGAAGGGTAACATATACTCGGCGCTTCATGCAACTTTAACCAAACTTTAAAATTAAAGAGGCGTAACAGTAACAAACGAAACAAATAAGCGTCACTTATACACCTGTAATGGTTTTCAGGAATTTAGAGAGCACAGTGCGGAGTGGTTATCCTGTGATGACAATATATAAAATGTAGGCTTACGAAGGCTTTCAGACGGTTGGCCTGTGGTCTCAGCGGGTGGCTGCTCGGCGTGTGCACGGCGAAGCAGTGGAAGAACAGCGCCATGAGGGCCACGAACAGGAGCAGGTACACTACAGACATGAACGGGTGCGACTGCGAGGCAAAACGAAGCAGCAGCTGGTATCGTCTCACAGTCCTGCAATCACCTGCAACGTACACTGCACAGCACCTTATTATTCAATTAGGCGAGAGCATACAGACCCATTCCATGTTTGTAAACAGCGGTAGGTGCCGTCGACATACTGAGGCACTTGTAGTAACGTCGCGGAGCGCAGACTCCGCCCATCCTGAAGCTCGACACCGCCCTAACGATCATGTGACAACTGGCACAGCAGCTAAAAAGCTGCCTCTGAGCACAACGAGTCGAAGAGCCTCTACCTGAACACGCGGGACGTGCGACAAGCTCCCCTCATGCAGTTGTAGGGTGCGTTAAAAACACCAGACAGTCGAAATTTTCAAAGCCAGAAGCCCACCACTACGACGTCTCTCATAATCGTATCGTGGTTGTGGGTCATCAAACCAGTGATATTAATATTAACGTTTTGTGCATCACGACTCTCTGACGAGAATATACAGACCTCCTAAATAATTTCGCATGTCTTCTTACAGGGAGTCATATGTAAAAGGCAGTCATATTTCGCAAAAGAAAGAGTCAAATGATTTTTTGTTTTAGACTGCACGTGAGCAGTATTGACATAGACTCAAGTCACTCTCGGTCCATCGCCACGCATCTGCGAGTAACCTGCACACCTGTACAAAACAGCCACCCGCCGCAGGCGAAATACCGGAAGTCGCAACCTTCACAGATCAGCTTTGTTGTTGTCCGGAGCCAACACAGTCCGTTGCGAGTTGCTTTCGTGGACATTACTAGTGGTCATCTGCCACCAAAACTACTAGATTTGACGTGCTGAATGTTCGAAAAGTATGCCACGAAACATTCTTTGAAGAATGAACCAAGAGTTCCAGCCTCTGATGAACATAGATGTTTAGCAAATATCTCACCATCGCGATAGACCCAATAGCCTAGCAGAAGTAGCAAGTCGGCAGAATTCATTTGTAGAACAAAGTTTACACATCAAATTTATTATGCAACTGCGCGTAATCCATGCAATGCAGAAGAACGCTGGTGATTGGTCCACCAAGGTTCGATCTATACGAGCTTTACAGGATAACACTTTGTCGCGAATAATTGAGAAATGATAAACTATGAGCAGTCTGCTTGCTGTATGAACACGCCGATGGAAGTGCTCCTTGTTCCGCAGCACCAGAACAAGAAACCAAACGCTATAGGTAATAAATTCGCAAACGTCGCTCATGAAAAGACTACGCATGTTGACAGCGAGTGACCAAGAACCATCGAACGCCAACTGGACAGATTGACAAGAACTCGTGGACTCGGGGATTAGCACGCGCTTTATCGTTTGCCCAGATCCGTTATCAGAGCGGCATGGGCTGTCTGCTTACGGCGCATGCCCGATTCGCTACGTCACTGGCCACGATGTCGTCAAAAACGAGTGCCCCAGATAAATTTTCGCCGGTTACTGCAAGAGTGCCCGACCTTAAGGAGAGGAAGCTGTAGGCTGGGTGTGTATGAGGCCGTCATTTTGAATTGAGCTTAACTAGTATTTATTCACCATGTTTTGCGTAAGTGTGTCCACAATTACGTGCTTGACAACCTCGTCGTCTATGAATTCAGCCATGTCAGCTCGTGTTCGACGGATACGACGCTTCATATGGTACGTGGCCGGTGAGTCTAGATCGACATACCGCCACCACTTTTTTCTTCTCTGGTTCTTCTGAGGCACGCGATTATTGACGTTTTCTCGCTCATCGAAACTCCCATATTGCCCGCTCGAGCGCTGCCGGAAACCTCGTCGAATTCTCATTTTTTTATTAACAGAGAATCACCACAAAAACGCGCATTAGGGTTTAGTTGCAATACGAATAATATCGGGGGTTTTACGTCCCAAAACCACGATACGATTATGCGACACGCCGTAGTGGAGGGCTCCGGAGATTCTGACCATCTGATTTTTTTATTATTTTTTTTCATGTGTGCCCCGCCGCGGTGGCTTTGTGGCTAGGATACTCGGCTGCTGACCCGCAGGTCACGGTATCAAATCCCGGCTGCGGCGGCTGCGTTTTCAATGGAGGCGGAAACGCTGTAGACTTGTGTTCTCAGATTCGGGTGCACGTTAAAGAACCCAGTTGGTCGAAATATCCGGAGCCGTCCACTACGGCGCCTCTCATAATCATATGGTGGTTTAGGGAAATTAAACCCCAGATATAATTATCATTTCTTTACGTGCACTGCCATCGCAAATTACATGGGCCTCTTTTAAAAGCATGGTGTCCTAACAGTTGAAAATATCTTTAATAAAATGTTGGCGACTGTTATGTACTGTTATGTATGTACGGTTTGAGCGCCGATATATTTAGGAATGTTTATATCATAGAAAACAATAAACGTAAGCTTTTCGAAGAACCACCTACTACAGTAACAAAATTTGGACCAGCTACACAAGATAAAAACCAGCACAGCTCATTTTTTTGTTTTTAAATTCAAACAGCGCGGCCACCACCATAGTGAATGAAAGTTCATCATCAGCAATTTTTTTAATGTATGCTCAACTACTCGGGCTTCGAATATGATACGGCTATTCTTTTTTTTATTCTTCTGCATAGTTTTTGTGCATGTCTTAAAAATGCACATGTCTTAAATTCTTTAAATCCAGACATGGTCATGTTAAAAAATTTTAACTGCTGTTCAACAGCCGTATTTGCATTTAAATGCTTTTTTGTACGTGTCTTAAGAGTGTCTTTACAAGTGTTTATTTCTTTTTTCCCCGCTCTTTTTGTTGTATATCTGTGCTTATTATACTTTCGCTGAATTGAATTTATGAATTTATGCTCTACATAGATGGCCCACCATGTTGGTCTAGTGGCTAAGGTACTCCGCTGCTGACCCGCAGGTAGCGGGATCGAATCCCGGCTGCGGCGGCTGCATTTTTGATGGAGGTGGAAATGTTGTAGGCCCGTGTGCTCAGATTTGGGTGCACGTCAAAGAACCCCAGGTGGTCGAAATTTCCGGATCCCTCCACTACGGCGTCTCTCACATAAATATGAGGGTTTTGGGACGGTAAACCTCACATATCAATCAATCAATTATGCTCTACATAGATGTACATACATACTGGATGTTGCGCACTATTGCGGGCAGGGCAGAAGTCTGCGCGCTGTCAGGCATTCAGTTGCCTTTTCACCACCCCTTTACAATCAACGGCTGTATAGGTGATGTATGTTATCAGTCATGAATAAACTTTAAACTTTATATACCAGTACGCCTCATTGAAATGTGACTGCAGCGGCCGGCATCTAAACCGCGACCTTCGTTTCAGCAGGCGAGCTCCATAAGCGCTGATACACCGCGGCGGACAGTCGTAAAACGAAGCATGCCGTCGCTGTTCTGAGACCACAATGGCCACATTTCGCTCAACTGGCTCGATCCTAGTTGGCACATGGATGAAATCCAGATTGAGCCAACTCTGCCGGCTGATTCTGTGTCTTACTGCTGTGAATTTTCCTGGTATGAGCATTTTACGGTGTGGTAGAAATGTTCCCGCCGAGTAACTGGGCAACTGCTTATAAGAGCTAGCTATGAACTCTGGCCACAGCTACTGCTACAGCGTCCACACGATTTTAGGGGCGAGGCACTTTGTGGTTACACAATGTCCGGTCGTTGTTGTTGAGGCTTACCTCACCATTGTTCCTAGTTGAAGCGCAAGTGCGAAACATCTGTGTGCAAAAGCGTAGATCTCTATGATCTTCGCTTCAGCCTTTTTTTGACTACCTTTATTCCGGACACTTAAAAGCAAGCCTTAATATATCAAATTATGTACAGACTTACTTGTATGGTATCCTAACTATACTATCTAATATAAATATTTATTTTAGTTTTTTCTTTCACTTTTGTATAGTTGTGTAAAGTTTGCTCATTATTTTTTTAAATCTGTATTTCTGTATAGTACTTAGTCTTCCGTCAAAAAATTCTCATGGTATCAGTTTTTTACACGTATTTTATCTTACTATGGGAGAATTGGTGTTGACGTTAACGTGTTATGTTAAAGTATGTGTCAATATCTGCTATATTTTTAAATTTGAATTTTGTGTCCTACTTTCTCTAAAAAGAAGTAAATATGTATCTTTTTGTTCCACTGTATCTGAGTGAATGTATGAATGAAGGGACTTTAGTCAGATAGAGGTAATCTGCCTTTACTCTCTTCAACCTAGGCAATCTTCTTTTTTTGTCTGAATAAACATTGAATGAATGAATCAATTAAAAATTATTATTTATTAATGAACACCATTTACTGTAGTTTTTTAAAAAGATAGAAGACCACATCACCGTAAAAACACCAACATTCCACCACCCATCAGCCAAACCATAAAGCGAAAGGTTAAGAGGAATAGGAAGCCAGAAGGGAATAGAAGAATAAATAAAATCAGAACAAGATAAAGAGCCACAACATCATCAAAGCGGCAAAGTGGCGGCGTCAACATGTCAACAAACTGAAATATCTGCGAACAAGAAATTACCAAACGGTGGCAAACCAGAAAAAAAACTAAATAAAGGTCACAACGTCGTAAAGTCACCTGCATTGAACCACACATCATTTAAAGCAAATGACAAAACAGGTCGTTAACAAGAATAAATAAAAGGTCGTTGACTAGCACCCAATGCAAGGCCACGATTCAAGATCCCATGCGCAATGCTTGGCTTACCACCACATAAGTAAACCCTTTTCTCTTCTACCTTAGGACGGCTTGATTGCGACAAATGTTACTGCCTTCGTCATTCGGTATTTTTCATCATCAGCGTCGTAGAACGGGACGGCTTTAAGCTCTCCTATAGTAAAGTGCTTATAGTACTCTAAATCATCACCCACTTTTTCTAAACATACGGCTTGAGGCCCTTCAATAGTATAGTATGCCGTACTCTAAATTGTTTACTGTTTTGTCTAACCACAATGGCTTTATGCTCTCCCATAGTAGAGCGCCATGTACTCTAAATCATGAAACACTTTTAAATGCGAAGCATTCTTAGCGAACTTCGGCGACTTCGAGCGTATCTATCTATCTAGCCGCCTACGACCTATAGCTCTCCTGGCCGTTCCGATAATGATATCGATACTAGGACGATATTATGACGGTATGACCAGCATGAGTGACTAGTGATAACATGAAAATCATGACATCTATATCATAATTTTTATGATTTGCATTCAGTGGTCTTGCTGCTTTTCCGGTGGTTTCGTTCACATGACATGCTACAAATCTTGTATGGTATGAGATGGCTGCATGGCGAACACAAGTGACAAACCCTAACGTGTAAATTATGACATGCATGTAATGAAAGCCATGAGTCATGACTACACGCCACGCTCATGGTGCGCGTGCGGTCGTTTCACTAGCTTCACATATACTGAATTAGGTAATACGTGACGTGAATGCACGGCGAACGTATATGACTGGTGCAAACATGATAATCATGAGATGCGTGCCATTTTAGTACATGACAGCATACCACGCTCATGAAGCGCTCGCGGCCGTGTCGCTAGCCTCACAAATACCAAATTTGGTACTACGTGACGTGAATGAATGACGAAGGTAAATTACATGTCCAAGCATTATAATCACGATATGCATGTCATGTGAAACATGACTACATGCTACGATCATGGCACATTCGTGGCCGTTTCTCTAGCTCTACATATAGCAAATTTGGTGTCCCGTGACGGTAATAGACGACGAAGGCAAAAAACACGTCCAAACATGATAGTCATGATAGGGAAGTCAATTATGGCTTAATTTACGTCTGCCTCGTAACGTTCCGCAGATTTAAAAGTGGCATATCAACCTTCCTCAATCGTGCTTCACATATAATTGATTCCGACAGTACGTGGGATCTGCAATTTTTTTCTAAACAGACAGACTGGAACGGCTTTCGGCTCTCCCATAGTAGAGTACCTGTAATGTTCTGAATTGTCAAACAGTGCTTCTGTACAGACTTCAACGCAATTCAACCAACGGCGCTCCTATATCACACCACTCATACGAAGCCGGTACGCGAATTGCTCAGGAACGCACTCACAGCTTTCAATTGACGTGGCGCACAGAGATCCTTAAACTACCAACGCAACGTAGCAGGAGATGAGGCGGCGAGATTGCTTTTGTGTGCAACCTGCTACAATGCGATAAAAGGTGTTCGAAATGTTACTGGGGTCTGTGCCAGAGGTAAGACAGAACCTGCGCGCAATGTACAGACGTTATTGCCACGGCGTCATGAACCCGGATTTCGCGCTTGCTGGCGCCACAACACCGTGGTGCTCTAGTTCCGTTCTGGTCATCTGATAGACGCCAGAGCGAGCGTTTTATGTGCGAATTCGACCCTGCCTTCCAGGTAACATTAAAGCAATGTTGTGAGATTCAACGTGGGGCCATTTCGAACCATTCTGTCATTATCATGGCGAGCCGTAAATCACATGGCACATAGCCGTTCTCTATCAGCAAACAGTCAATTCTAGGAGCGCATGAGGAAGGTTTCGCTTCGTACATTTTTCTTCGTCTTAGCATAATACTAGCAAATGTGGCCTATTTAAGCACAATAGTCATTCCCGCGCTTTATATGATTGTGCACGTTGAGAGGAACAAAACTTGATTTTGAGCGAAGGGGCATAAAAGGGGGCACTCCGGAGTAAGTTGGTTGGGACCCTTGAGTCCAGGGCCCCGCTGGCTTGAGCCGTTCGTTTAACTTTACTCAGAAGTGATCTAGGGCCAAGCTGGCGATTTGTGCCTCCCACTGGTCTGAATTTCCTACAATAGTGTTCAGGCTATAAAAGAGGAGTTCAAATTCTACGTGTGATATAAAGTTGGCAAACCACCACACCACCGACAAGAAACAACAAGAGCTTAATTTGGGCGAGTTGGTTCAGCGTGGTTATGCTCCAGTAACAGCGCTACAACTTCAGGAAGGGAGTTCAGCCCTCTTTTCTGTGCCTTTTTTGTCTCTTCCTGAATTTTTCGCGCTTTTACTAGAACATAACCACTGACAAGAAGTTGTGGTACTTGATCATGGCGTGCATCCGAAATCTGAGCGTATTATTATATATGAGCATGAAACTAAGTGCCCAATAATTAGGCTCAATATCCAGAACACTCACAGAGTGCCTTAAGCATTCGCATATGGTGACTCGACGGCAAGCGCCGTCTTCCTCTTCTCATCAGTGGATTGTATTGATTCCCCTTGCCCCCCTTCGAAAACGTCCTGCACTCAAGACTCCAGGAATGAGGGCATTCTTAGCTTTTTGCATCTCACCTGGTTTGGCATTGCCTCCGTGATCAGCACACCTTTGTTCAAGTGATTTATATGTGGTGTTTAACGTCCCAAAACCACCGTATGATTACGAGAGACGCCGTAAAAGAGGGCTCCGGAAATTTCAACCGCCTGGGGTTCTTTAACGTGCCTTTGTTCAAGAGATTAGATGATAATGAGGTGACGTATTTTGGCGATCTGTGACATATTGTGCTGTCACGTGACGGCTTCATCACGGGATCACGTTATTTGCACCACTATATTGTTTGCGCGGGCACCAAGGGACACCGGCGGGGAGTTCCCACATTTGAAGAGACACCAACGGTTTCTGCCTTAAAAGTTTAACTACGTATTCATTCTTCGTGCTTCGTGTACATATACTTCATGGGCCAAACACGCTCAATCACAAATTTTAAATGTTCACTGATCGTCGGCATACAGAGGTTTCATCATTAATGATCCGCGCGATTTCGCGCTGTTATAGAATAGCCCGAGGCATGTGAACACATAGCATACATAACTTAACAAGCACAAAAGCTGGCTCACCCTAATATATTCTTCGACAGACTTATAGGTTTTAGGCGCAAACAGCGCATCCTCAAGTTTCGTCAGCGATCCGAGCTCGTCCGAGTAGCGACACTTCTGGAAGATGTCGCAGTAGCCATGTCCATCACAAACGGAGCCCGGTGGCATCTTGGCCCCGCAAAGCGACTTCATGGCGGGATAGTGGCAAGCGTCGTTACACTTTCCTACAGACAGCGCAGAGACACATTGCATCAACATTGTGTACAACGAAACCTGCATGCACAGTTCTGTTACAATGCATGAAAGTAAACGTCGGGTAGATTCTCACTAAGGGCGCGAAAACCGAATTGTTCGTTCACCCTGGCCTAAATAATTTGAATTACTTTTAAATGCCAAGCATTTCTTAGCGAACGTCGGTGACTTTGAGCGTATCTATCTATCTATCTATCTATCTATCTATCTATCTATCTATCTATCTATCTGCTATCTATCTATCTATCTATCTATCTATCTATCTATCTAGCCGCCTACGACTTTAGCTCTTCTGGCCGTTTCTATGACGATATGGATATTAAAATTGGTATGACATAACATGACTGTATGACGACCATAAGGGACAAGTCATAACATGAAAATTATGACATGTATGTCATAAATGTCATGATTTACATTGCATGGTCTTGCTGCTCTTGTGGTGGTTTCGTTCACATGACATATTGCAAGACTGATATGGTATGACCATAAGGTATGATATGGTATGACCATATGGTATGATATGGTATGACCACTGCATGGCGAACAGACCCTAACGTGGAAATCATGACATGCATGTCATGTAAGTCATGACTACAGGCCACGCTCATGGCGCGCTCGTAGTCATTTTGCTAGCTTCAAATATACCAAATTTGGTTTACGGGACGTGAATGGATTACGAAGGCGTATGACTGGTGCAAAGATAATCACGAGATGCGTGTCATGTAAGAACATGACTACATGCCACGCTCACGATGCGCTCACAGCTGTTTAATTTGCTTCACATATACCAAATTTGGCATTACGGAACGCGAAGGAACGACGAAGGTAAATGACACGTCCAAACACTATAATTATGACATGCGTGTAATGTCAAACATGACTTCCTGCTACGCTCATAGTGCGCTCGTGGTCGTTTCGCTAGCTCCACATATACCGAATTCGGTATGAGTAGATGTGAATAGACGACGAAGGTAAATGGCATGCCCAAACATAATTATCGTGACATGCGTGTCACGTAAAACATGACTACATGTCACGCTCTTAGCGTGCTCGCAGCCGCTTTGCTAGTTCCATAATACCGAATTTGGTATTACTGGACGCGAATAGACGACAAAGGTAAATTGCACGTCTAAACATGATAATTATGACATGAAAGTCATGTATGGCATAATTTACAGCCGCCTTCCTTATCCATGCTTCACATATTATCGATTCCCACTGTACGTGAGGTCCGCCGATTTTTCATCATAGAAAGCAAGAAATGAGTCATTTCTTTGCCGTACCTTCGTACTCGCAGGCGATGCGGCACTTCTCGTCGACCGTGTACTGATTTCCCGTAAGGAAGCACGGCCACATGCCGTATTTGAGGCAAATCGAGCCGACACATTCGCCTGCGATGCACACCCGCGTGCCGCTGTTGCAAACGGTGTTGTTAGGCTTCGCTTTCCCCTCGGGGCAGGAGGCATTGAGGCCACTGACCATCTTGTGAAGGATCGTAGCTCCGTAATGACCCGCGGGCTTTTTAAATGCGTAGCAGCTATCAAAGCTCAATCTGGTGTGCGTACCCACCTTTACTGCGCACGCACAACAGTCGCCCTAAGTATTGCCAGAACATTCTCACGCGCTAGCGCGTTCTGGTGTGCGTAAGCGCCTTTTCTGTGCATGCACAACAGCTGGCCTATAAGCATTGCCAGAACTTCCTCACGCGCTACCGCGTTCTGGTGTGTGTAAGTGCCCTTTCCACGCACGCACAACAGTCGGCCTAAGTATTGCCAGAACATGCTCACGCGCTAGCGCGTTCTGGTGTGCGTAAGCGCCTTTTCTGTGCATGCACAACAGCTGGCCTATAAGCATTGCCAGAACTTCCTCACGTGCTACCGCGTTCTGGTGTGTGTAAGTGCCATTTCCACGCACGCACAACAGTCGGTCTAAGTATTGCCAGAACATGCTCACGCGCTAGCGCGTTCTGGTGTGCGTAAGCGCCTTTTCTGTGCATGCACAACAGCTGGCCTATAAGCATTGCCAGAACTTCCTCACGCGCTACCGCATTCTGGTGTGTGTAAGTGCCCTTTCCATGCACGCACAACAGTCGGCCAAAGCATTTCCAGAACAAACTCACGTGCTAGCGCGTTCTGGAGTGTGTAACTGCCCTTTATGTGCACGCACAACAGTCAGCCTAAGCATCGCCAGAACTAACGTTCTAACGCGTTCTGATGTGAGTAAGTGCCTTTTCTGCGCATGCACAACAGCTGGCCTAAGCATATTCAGAACGTACTCACGCGTAAGCGTATTCCCGCCTACGTGAGGGGCTGAGTAAGACGTTGTGGCCTCTCCCCTTACACTATCTCAGCAATCATACGATTGCGACGGGGAACGAGCTTCTGCAGACGCGCGATGAACCAACGCGTCGTTTGCACGCGCTAGCGTGTTTAGGTCTGCGTAAGTGGCTGCTTGAGAAGTCGTAGTCTCTCCATCTTACACTCGCCGCAATCACATGGTGTGGTAAGGGAACGAATTGGGGCAGACATGCGATCAACGCACGCGCTCCCGCGTCGCGTGGAGATGAACCCGCCTGGCGTGCTTCAGCAAGAGTTCAAGACGAGTGACAGCAACTCAAACTACAGTGAATACATGGTGTTCTCCTCTTGCGATGACGCGTTAATACCGCGCTATGTACCCGTGGTTAGAGTGTACTAGAATGGGGGAGTGGGTCCACTGTGGCCGGCGGCAAGCGGTGCGGGTGAAGCAAAAACGGCGGAAAATTTGGTGGCGCTGCAGTAGCCTTCTCCTGAAGTGACGTCAGTTTCGGCGGGAGCGTGCGAGTCGTGCGGCGGTTCGGGCCGCACGACGCGCTGGCGGGGACGCTGAGCGCTCGATGTTGTCGTCTGCTCGACGCGCCGTCGTCTGTTCGATGCACCGTCGTTCGTGCGCTGTTTTCACAATTTGTCTCCTGGTTCTTTTTTTACACATTATTAGAGACAAAAACAAGTGACATGAAATAAAATGTATGCTTTTTTTCGTGAACGCGTAGGTTTGTATTTCCCTTTGAGCAAAGCCGTCTGGACAAAGAATACGCGGCAGACGGCACGTTTGCGTGCGCAGATATGTGTCTGCTGGTTGCATAACGGAGCGTTCCAAGCTGCTTCAAAAGATTAGAGGATGAGCACGTCTAGGCGTAGAAATTACTGTTGTGTCGTAGGCTGCCAAACCGGATACAGCAGAGTTAAAAACCAGCCCAAGCTCTCACTCTTTGGAGTACCTCAAGACGAAGAAAGACGCCGGCTATGGGACCAGAATCTCAACCGCGCTGATCGGCCCTTGCAAGTCACCGATGCCATTTGCGAGCTGCACTTCGAGCAAAAATACATACTAAGGCAATATGTACATATTATCGAAGGCCGAGAAGTATATATAGAGCGGGGAAAGCCGGAACTTCGCAGTGATGCTGTACCCATAATTATACCTCATCTCCTGAAGTGTCCTGACGAGCAGCCCACACCGGAGCAGTCAACGAAGAAGAGAGCGGCTTCACCACCAACCTGTGAAGACCAGCCGTCAAAAAGAACTGCGCTGCAATCAGTTGAGCCGCAACTGAGATTTGAAGATTGCGAAAGTGCGAGGCAAAGCGACAACGCATTTGAACTTGAAGACGTTGTCCGGCCAAACGACCACTGGGCAATGCACAAGTTTCGTCATTATGACGGAATTGCTTATGTTTCGGCCTCCCTAAGTCGTGAACTCGTAAGCATCGAAAAGACTGTGCTCATGAATTACGGTACCGACCGGAGTGAAGTGATTTGTCGGACATATGTTCGGAAGACGCTGATCTCCGAAAAGGTCGCCTATAACCTTGAAGATGCCAAACAAGTCCTGGACTGCGCAGAATCTCTTCACCCTTGCAGAGGAGCAGGTAGGGCGAAGGACTTCACCTATGACGTTCTTACGAAGAAACTGGAGCAGCAAATCTCTCATTCCGACGGCCTTGTCTTCAGTGTCACGTGCAAAGGAGCGGTTAAACAACAAGGTGAGTGCGGCAAACGTTTATTGAGACGTCACTTGTAATTGTACAATTAATCAATCAGTAACCTGTTTAATGCTAGAACATTTGTGTGGCCCCTAATTTTTGTAGTACTCATTAACATTTACGAAAGAATAGTTTGCCTACAGAAAGTGAAAGTGCATAAATTGCGTTTCAAACATGCATGGTAAAAAACTGGAAGCTCTTCATAATTTTTTTCTCGTATACTTCCAGGTTCTTCATGCATTTCATGCAAGTACGTGAGGAAAGTAATACTCACCAGAAAAAGCTACCTAAAACGAAAAGAGCGAAGAAACTCAGTCTCCACCAAACTGCGGGTCCTGAGTCAGAGAAACAAGCGGATGGCGACAAGGCTGTTGGACATTGCTGGTCGTCTCGAAGAGATGAGGGCAAACAATGCGAATGTCGCGGATAAAATACTAGAGGATAAAATATCGTCACTACCGCGAAAGCAGCAGGCAAGTGTTCGCGCTTGCTTTCAAGCTGCCAAACAAACCAGCAAGCAGGGCATGCGCTACAATCAGGAGTGGATCCTCGAGTGTTTACTCATGAAACTAAAGAGTCCCCGGCTTTATCAGCACATCAGAAAGAACGAAATTCTCATGATGCCCAGCAACACTACTTTGAAAAGATACTTGAGGTCATACGAGTCGGCCTTCGGTTTTAATCAAGCAGTAATGAACACTCTAAAGAAAAAAACCGCGAGCATGTCAGACCTCGAAAGACACGGCGGACTATTGGTGGACGAAATGAAATTGTCAGAACATTTCAATGTGACGGCGTCTGGCCAGATTCAAGGCTTCGTGGACCTTGGAGAATTTACGAAGCCCGAAGACAAGTACCAGCAATGTGATCACGGCATGGTCATCATGTTTGTGCCTTTCGCTGGAAAATGGAGCCAAATTGTGGGCGTTTTTGCGACAAAAGGAAATGTGAGAGGAGACATTTTATTGAAAATTCTCATGGAAGCTATCATCCTCGTGGAACAGGCGGGCTTGTTCGTCGACCACATCACTTGTGACGGAGCCCCCTGGAATCGAAAAATGTGGAAGCTAGCGGGGGTGTCGGCGTCATCGAAGAAAATAAATGGCGCCATACAGCATCCTGTCGACGAGATGAGGAAATTGCACTTTATCTCCGATTTCCCGCATCTGCTAAAATGCCTCAGGAATGGTCTTCTCCAGAAAGGCTTTGCAACACCAGACGGATTGGTACGTATAGATTCATGGTTGACATTTTACAAAGATTGTGTTTTTTGCATACATTGCATTACCTCAACCTATATTTCTAGGTGTCTGTGCATCCGGTTCGGGAGGCGTACCTTCTAGACAGAAGTGTTAGGACACTGAAAGTTATGCCCAATTTGACCGAGACGCATCTGGAACCAAACTCATTTGAGAAGATGAGAACCCCTTTCGCCTTCCAACTATTCGGTCCATATGTCCTACGGGGCCTGGCCTTCTACAAGGAGGACATCGAGAGAAGGTGTGGCAGCATCGAGGCAACTCAGCTGTTCTTCTCGTGAGTTGCGCCTACGTTCCAAATGAATTAAGTGTAATCGTAAACATCTCAAACGCATGATGAGCGCTCTTCTGACATACATTCTTTTTGTTTATTTTGCAGGAAGATCCAACGACTGATCACCGTGATGACTTCCAGGTTTCGGGCCGAAGCGCTGAGACCAGCTTCTACAGACGCGGCATTCCTGTCCAATTTTCTGGACTTCCTGAATGACTGGGAATCATTCAGTGACAACAAGCGGCACTTTCTCAGCGAGTCCACTGCCATAGGTTTTAGGGTCACTATAGCAAATACCCTTTCATTGCTGAAGTACCTGACAGAGAGCGTTGGATTCAAATATCTCATGACATCTCGACTTAGCACCGATCCCGTGGAACATTTCTTCGGCATCGTTCGCCAGTCAAGTGGCTGCAACGCGCACCCCTCTCCGGATGAGTTTCTAATAACCGTCAACTGCTTGTCCTTTTATAACTTGGCGCACAGTGTGGACAGCGCAAACGCAAACCCTGACATGATAAACGCTCTTGTCACTGTGCATGACAGACAGGGTCTAAAGGTCACGCACAAAAAAATTGATGATCTTATATCACAGGGAAAACTTGGCGAGGTCGAAAGCACGATTGCCACGATGCCAGAAAAGTTTGCTGACCACATCGATGTGACTTTGGAGAAGAGTGACTCGAGACTCATTTACTACACAGCAGGGTACGTGGCCAGAAAGTGTGTATTGAAGTTGGCATGCGTACAATGCAAAGAAGTGCTTCTGTTTGAGAAAGCTGTCGCGGTTGCTGAACAGCTCCCTTCGCAATTCACGGAGCAATGCGACTGGGGTGGACTTCTGTACCCCTCACGACAGCTGTATGATTTCATTGCCTCACTTGAAAACTTGTTTACTGAATGTTTCAGTGTTTCCATGTTGCACACAGATAGCATCTCTGACATCCTTTCATTGGTGAAAACTAATTTTCTGAACTCGAAAGCGGTCGGCTGTCCAGACCACAAAGATGCAGTGAGCACAAAGCTCGTTTCGTTCTACGTGCTCACTCGCCTTCACTTCTTAGTGAAGGGAATGAACAGGGAAAACGCTTCGAAACGAGCGAGAGCAAAACACTTAAAGCTTAGCAGGACAACATAGAGCCTGACGTTCCTTGAGCGACGGTGTCGAAGTCTTTCGATGATATTTATTTTGTTTTTTATATTTATGCGAAAAGCTTGCGCAGTCAATTTAAAATAAAATATTTTGCGCATATCACTTCTTTATTGGTGTCTTTCAGACTTCCTATCTATAGGTGAAAACACGTTCATGTTTCGAACAAATGTTTGCATGGACACGTACCGCAGGCACGAAGAGAAAAGGTAAAATATAACATATTTCATTAATACCTACAACGTATACCAGCACTAGATGCCGAACAAAAACTCATCATAAAACCACCGCGACGGACGTGCGTCCGCCCTATAAGTCATTTCCTACGAATAGCACAGTTGCCGTCCGATGTGACTAAACTTCCTTTGCCAACACCCTCACGTAATCGCAACAGGACTGGTTCAGTTTTTCAATAATATCACGCGTCCCTAACGAATAGCTGCAAATTTGCAGAAGGGTTCGCATACTTTAGCTTTAATTCTCGTGATAACAGCTGGTAACTTTAGTCTTGCATCATATTCAATTTGCTGCCGTGAGTCTAAATTTGCACCAAACGCAAACTTACTTATATATCCCAGTTATATTGACATTTTTAAAAGCATCGCAGTTAATGCTCATATTACACTTTCGATGCGTACGTTTTCGCAAAAGCCAAATTCAACTTACGCTCTTGATTGTAAACAATTACCGTGGAAATCACGGTACTTGCGTGCGTGACTACCTATACGAGCAGGGCGTTTCGCAATATAAACATTTAGATTTTGTTGAACTGGCGCGGAAGCACGGTGCGACGCCGTTCACGGCCACGCACGCACGAACGAAGCAACAACGCTGCGAGACTGCGCCAGACGCGCGAGCAGCACGCGAACCGCGCGAACTATCAGACTACCCACCCGTCGCGAACCGCGTGGCAAAGGGGACTTGTAACCATGGCAACCACGGCTAAGTCTTCAGGTGAAGGCGATGGTAGCGCCACCTGGATTTTCCGAAAAAAACGCCTCAGCGTGGAGCCTTCAGTGGACCCACTCCCCCATTCTAGTACACTCTACCCGTGGTGAACGTAACTTCAAAGGGACACTAAAGGCAAATGTTAAGTCAACGTTGATTGTTGAAATGGCGGTCCAAAAACCTCGCAGTGTTACTTTTGTGCCAAGAAAGTGCTTATTCTGAATTAAAATCACGTTTTAGTAGTCCGCATCGGAATAGCGAACTTTCACTTACTCGCCCAAACGGAACGTCTCACGTCACTGTTGCCATGCGCGACGTTGTCCGGATTTACAGCCTGGCCACCGACGCTAGTAACAGCAAAGCGAAAATAATGGGAGCCACAGCAGCGACAACGGTCATTGAACAATGGTCTCTCGAGGTACAGCGGTGTGGCGAAAAGCTTGTGCACTCGTCTCGCACTTGCCGCTCAATCACAAGTTAATGTTCCCGGACCTTTCATAAAATTTACTGCTTCAACTTTGCGATTGGAATGTGTAGACAGCGCAGTGTCTATGCCCGTAGTACGGTTTCGTGCGTTAATCATCAACTACGAAAACGTACGTTTAGCGCAGAACAAAAGATTAACAGAAGCAACCATTGGCCAGAATGTGTCGTGCTAGACGTTTTCGGTGGTGGATGTACTCGTTATTTCGCGTGTTTTTGTCCGTTTGTTGAACTGTTTCATTCAAACGCCCCTAATACCTCCATAAGACGTGTATAAATTAACTTAAGACGTTACTGCAATACTTTTAATCTTATTAGGTCTTGCATGGAAGTATTTAGATTTTGGTCACGCTGCTTCTCTGTCCTTTTTTTCATTTTGCGTGTTCTACATATTCATGAACACGTAGCCATGCTCCAATGGAACACCCAATTTCAGCGGAGTGTTTTCACAACGAACAATGCAATTGGCTATGCACGTTAAGAAATTTAAATGAGGTAGTAGGTGAAGGTACTTAAATGCATGTAAATGCATTGTGGCTGTACCGGTTGCATAAATTATTGCATTCAAAAGTGTACAGCAGGTTTTGGCGTTCCAGTGGTACAAGGAGTGTAACATCTCGGCGGAATTGATATGCACACATAATAAAGGATACGAGCACAACGCCTTTGCTCGGCATTCCGTTGCAGGATGACAGGGCGTGATGGAGGTATGCAGGTTGCAGTGGTTGTCGCAGCATGGTCCCTGCGATGGACTGTGAGGCAGAAAGCGTGCATTGAAAAAAATGACGTTGACAAATCACACCGCGGTGACCACAGCGATGGATTTGTTCGCGCGTGCTCACGCATGCGTATGTGCACCGGTTTCCGACAGCTCCCTCCCTCCCTCTCTCTTCTCTCTCTCTCTCAATATATATATATATATATATATATATATATATATATATATATATATATATATATATGTATATATATATATATTCTCTTGAAATTAGGCGCAAGTTGAGTTTAGTATACGGTGTCTGCAGCCAGTTTTCCGTTGGTTTACGCATATGCAACGTAATATCTGAACCTCTTTCACAAGATAATGTTGTATAGTTTATTCTGCCCTATTATTTTTCAAATACGACATTTAAAATTGCATGGGCGTTAGAATGAAGTACGCAACAGAAGCACTAATAGAGACGAGGTTTCGTATCTGGCAATTGAAAACATATATCTCGGACCCACTTCATGTGCCGTTTCAAGGACGTCCTTTGACTGGTGGAATAGGGCAAATATAAAAATATAATGTCGCCTGAAATTTTTGAAGCTTTTGAGAACAACATGCAGGCCTGAAGATTGTATGGAATTTGTGACCCTGTACGGATTTTCAAGTTGGCATTATATTTTACTGAGTTATGTCTTGTCGCTGCCAATTCGCAGTGATGAACACGTTAGTGAATGATTAGAAATCAGTGTTGTACGCGTGGGGTTCATTGAGGCACTGCGGCATCAATCTGTGGTGTATAAGTTGGTAACTCTGCGAAAATTTTCTTTCTTACAAATGAGCTTCTTGTGCTTCGAATGGCAGTCTGCGCAATAACATTTCTGGCAGCTACACTATGCCGCCATGAAACGCACATCAGCAGAGCAATTAGCTCGAGCACTATATGTGTCAAATGAAGTGTGAGCAGCGGACTGAGCGCATGGTCAGTACAATTCATCTGCTGCCGCCATCTGATATGGGCGGACGAAACCGGTCGTTCATAGTTTGGCGTTTGTTCCCTTTTTATTTGACTCCTGGAGCGCCTCCTCTGTGGTTTTCACCAAGATGCATCGCGCTGTTTTCCTGGCTAATGCGGCTGTCACCCGCGTGCAGGAAGTGAGTCACTCGTAGCTTCTCGACAAGAACTTTCAGGTGCTTTTCACCAAGGAAACGCGGTTCAACTTCAACTTTCACGTCGATTGTCTTGAAGTGTTTCTTGTGCGGGCGCCAAATGCGGTCGAGCAACTCGACCTACAGACAGCGAATCTATGACCTTGGCCGATTGCCTCTGCTTACGCACAAAGCACTTGCATCGGAATCCTGCTGTGCCAACGTTAGATCCGTCACCTCGGGACAATTTTATTGAAGTATACAAGTACGTTTCGTAGATGTGCTTTCGTTCGCGTTTACCTTGAACGCACAACAAGCGCAAGCAATGCCTTCTACGCCTGCAACGTTAGCAGCTATGCGAGCAAAGGGCGGATAAAATGGCTATGCTCCAATGTCCATGCATGGAAGTTACCCCCGGCTGTATCGCAATTTATCCGTCTGAGTCCATTTTGCCCCGGAACACACCGGATTGTGCGCGCTTGCTTTTTCGTTAATACAGCAGTCATAGCCGCTCCCGTGACCAAGTCATTTAGAAAATTCACGTCCTCGGTGCTGTCGACAGCTATTTCAGAGCTGATTGACATCTAAGAAACTAAAGCATAGGCCCGCATTCCATACTTATCGGGCAGAGTCAATTACTTTTTCTTTTTTTCTTCTTCCTTGCTTCTTCCCTTACTTATACCTTTTAATTCCACTACCCATCCTCTAGTCGATCTGTTGAGGTGTCACCGTAAGGATAGACAATTACGGGTGGCACTTCTCTCTTCCTTTTCTTTACATAGTCGCATAGTAATATTTATCGGTCAGAAAGTATTATCTACAATTGCCTATCATTGCTCAAGGGCATTTTTTGACGGCCCGGAACTGCAAGTGAAATGGCATTATGCAACAAGTTTTTTATAGATTGTGAAAGCTGATGTCCAGAAGAATAAGTGGGGAGAGCTCAAGAAATATTAAAAATGTTTTTAATCGCCATCAGAAGTTTCTTTTGCATGCTCTGAAAGTTGGCGCAATCATATATTTTTATTGAAGAGTGTTAATAATATAAGCTTTGGCAGTTTTATAAGGAAGCATGCTGAGAAACTAGTGCGGAAAATAACTGACGTTAAGCACACATACGCCTATATTGTTGATTTACTGTGCTTCGAAAAACATATTAGAGCAAAACTAGCAGAAACTAATTGTGGATATCTTCTTTCCACTCATCAGGCAGCAGTATACAAAAATCTGAAAGAAATTCAAGAGGTCGACCAGTCATGCTTTGTTCGATCTTTACGTGGAATCGCCCTATAATTGGTTGGTTGTCACTTCCTTTATTACATGGTTTATGCGACGAATAGCACTCGTCGTCTCGTTGCCACTTTCTCACTCTTCCTGGCTACGCAATCGCTACATTTGTTCGCTGCGTCTTTGCATGTCGGTGACCTGTCATGGCTTCACGTGACCGTCTACCTGACCTGCAGCATCCGTACATGCAGTGCGCGATGTCCGGGCATCACTCAAGCGGCCTTCGCGAGCTTTTTACATGCGTATGGGAATGGGTTGGTGGCAAAAACAATGACATGCTTGTTTTGCGAGTTCCTACGCTGCCATTATTAAATTACGTGGTTGCCTTTGAGTATCCCAGCATTGCAATCGAAGGACCCGATCGAAGGACCCACGAATCACTCCTCGATTTTACGAGCTTCCCTATTTTGTGAACAATCCGCACATGGTCATCAATATGTTAAATTGTGTAGTTTCTGGTTGCCCAGCTTCACCGTCTTGTCGTTTCCGATTGGCGCAACGATGTGCACATGTTAGCACCGATGGTGCCTTACGGTCAGACAAATACGGGTATGTTCCTTTCCACATGGGCAACCGACTGGAAAAGCACTGACGGTAGCAACATCGTTCTCCGACGTGTTCATACCTGCAAGCAGCTCCTGGCTTGAGGGTGCACCCTCGAGCCTTGACGCTGTTTTTGCGAGCGTAGCAGCACTTTTCTTGGCACTGGGACTCGGTGTAGCCGCAATCACACTGCTCCTCCCCTTCGACCAAGTTGTTGCCGCAGATCGGTCCACTGTCAGCTGTGCGAGAATTGAGATGGAATGTAGGAGAAAGTTTACGAGGAGTCTCTCTAGCTTTATTCTTTTGTGCTACGAGAGTAGCACTCACTTCACAGCTATCCATTGGTTATCAGCTGTGACCTGCATGTCGACGACACCATTGACTTTCCTAAAAATCAACTACGAGAGACTCTGGCACTGCAGTCGGTGATCTACAGTGTGAATAATGTGCAGTACGCAAATTTGAGTAGTCTTCATGTTTGCGACTTCGAACACACTTGTGACCTTGTTTATTGCTGCGATATGGACCGTAGGGAACTTCATGACCATATTTGAATTGGTGAGCTTAAATGGTTAAGGTGGTGAAGTGCAACTGCTGAACATTTGCCGATTTTCGCCTTTTGACAAAGCGGCTCCGGATAACGAGAAGCCAAACGGAGTCAAAGGAACTACGATTATACAATTTCGTGTACTGCCCATCATTCCCATGCTGTCTAATGCACCATGCGTTGCAGCTCCCGTAGACAGCAGCCGCCACAGTTCTCTCTAGTGTATTTATAAATAACACTATGGACGATATCTTAAAACTGCCCTGAGTTTCAATACGAATTCGATATTTGGAACGGGTTGTACAACAGTGGGTCTGTTCAATCCGGGCGTAAGGCACAATTATTGTACTGAAAAAAACGCGCAGAATGATGACATTTTTGATCCGCCGAAACTATGACATCGTCTAGGGCGAGGTGATCTTTGAGAGCCTTGCCTTCGAAGCAGTTCTCCCGTTTGCTGGTTCCCTGCAGCATGGGCTTGATGACGTTGCTGATGTTTGAGATGCTGCACGGCGAGAAGTGGTGGTTGTTGGGAAGGGTGCCTTTCGTGGTCTGCCAGTACATGATGTAGGTACCAGCGTTCTTGTCCTTTGGAACGCACGGACTGCTATCTGGTTCGTCGTGCTGTGGGGCAAGCACATTCGGCAACGAACGAAGATCGCTCTGTACGTGTTTTGCGATTCGAACAGTTATTAAGGTGGAGCCCTTAGATGCCTCATCAAAGGTGAAAAGTGGCCGTCGGTGCCCTGCACCATCGGCGTCAACACAAGTAATGCAAAAAGAAATTATCATCATGTGGCGACATCACCGTGTGACGTCGTCATGATGTCAGAGATTGCGAAAATTTGTGAACTCATCGTAACGTCACAATGGCATCATATAACGTCACGTCGCATGATGACGTCTTCACATGACATCACCGGTTGGTCAGAGGTAGGCCAATCACAAAGGCAGTACAATACCAGGGGATATACAGAAAACTTGCAGTTCCTGGGATCCTGGAGGAGGTGCAAAAGTACGTTACGCGCAGAAAGCTATGAGATTGGTGAGTGAAAAAGAAGGGACTTTCGTATTAGAATTGTTCCAATGAGCGAATAAATAAGGAAATCTGTGCAGTTTTTTGTAGGTCAATGTTTTGAAGACAGTACGTCACCACTGGCACGAACGAGCCAAAACGTAGCGCGCTTGCCTTTGCATTCGGAGAGTAGCGGGTTGCATTGGTCTCCGAACGTCAGCTATTTCAGCTGACCAAGACGTGGGTTGTCGCGCGAGTGGTTTGTGAGTGTTTGATGATCTAAATGCTTTGGTATAGAGCTTTGAAAGGACAGCCCTATTCTACTGCTGCATCTGCTGGATATTACATATCGTGCTTGACTCGGCATAGTAAAGCATAATGCGTGGTGTGTAGCTGCCTTCTATAGCAATATGGACCTTGCTTTACTGTACAGTAACGCACCATCTCTCTTTATTGAGCGAAGCATCGTGGTATTTGCCAGTGCTGCGTAACATACTTAGCAAACGCTTATATATAGTACTATGCAAGACTACGTTAGATTGATTCTTGTACTACGTGAATCTCAACAACAGTGAGCATTGGCATTTGGGCGCGTTGCTGGACAGACGCACGTAAGATACAGCACTAATTCACCCGTTAGCCCAAAGACAGCATGCTGAACGGCACTCACATAGCGGCAAAGCTAGTGTGTGCACAATTGCATTCCCCATCCGTGAAAAGTTGCAGATTTTAAACAATCGGAATGTTTCGTTCCAATTTATTGAGATTTTTTGTGTGTGTGCGTTTGCCTTCGAGCACAGCTTGAGACAAAAAAATCAGATATCCAAGAAAGCGGATGCAGTAAGAACGACAGAAGACAGAGCCTTCAGCATATATATTAGAAGTGCGTGTGTTTGTGGGCGGGGGGGGGGGGGGGGGGGTAGCGGTGCTACACTTATTTTACCACGCGAAGGAAGGCGAAAAGTTTGCCCCATGCTTTCACTGAGTTTAACGTGTCCCGTGACTACTTAAAAAATTCGGATTATGGCCACGCAGAGTTCTGGCCATAATGACGGCCAAAGGCATCCGATTACGCAAGCCAAGAACCGCTTACTCATACATTTACTCCCAGAAAGTCAGGGTCCAACGGCAAGCCGCTGCGAGAAGCACACCATCGTTTTATTTTCATTTAGTTTTTTTTCTAATATATATTCTTTACGAGAGAAGTTGTCTTTTGGACTCGACCAACGTCGCAGGGGCAGCGGCGCACTGTGATGGACGTTCACGACAACCTATACCGTGCGCACGCCTGTGTTTATTTAAAAGATGCTCGAAAACGCAGATGTGAACTAAAACAAAGTGAAACGTAAAAGTAAAGTATTGATAATCATCAGACCAGGTGTCAAACAGGAGCACGTACCCTACGCACACGCTGCGTTTATATTGTCGGGGGAAAAAAGGGGGTGACAATCATCAACTCTTTGCCATGCGTGAAACATGAATATCCCTCGCCATTCAATGCGGCGCACTCACGGGGGATCCGAAATTGTGTCCCATCTCGTGGCAGAAGGCGGTTTCGCTCACTACGCGGGCCACGTGGTCGCCGTAGTTGAGGAACGTGATGATGCCCGTGTTGAGGCTGAGCCTGGACAGCCCGAACTTTGTACCCGACTTGTCCCTCGGCACCAGTCGGTTCTTGTCGCACACGCCCATGGTGCTGGCTGTGGAAGAGAGTGCACTAACTTCACAGTTGAGGTCATCACGTACCGTAGCTGCATAACACGACTTTCGCATTTCATACACTACTTAGTATACTTTTAACGCTACGACAGATTGTGGGGAAAAAAAGAACCTCTGCGAAGACAGCGAGGTCCAATTTTCTCAATACTGATCAATGATATCGTTCCAGCTGTATTCGCAAGTGCTTGAGAATGCATACACAGTTAACTCTGTGACACGTACATGATATAAACGCGTCGTCTATGTCTTGTTCTGCTAAGTTCAGTCTATGCATGCCTCTTAACTAGTGCCCTAATATAGTCTGCAGTACAGCAAATATTGCGATTCGCACAAACAAGCAAGTAACGCACTGTCCCCTTCTGGTTGTTGGCTTTGACGTAGCATAAAATTTCATCAAAAGAAGCTTGCTCATCATGCATTCGTTTAGCTGTATTTATTATTACGTGCAGCGCATGTTCCACTTTCCGCTGTCCCTGTAAAGGTTCGAGATGCCAGAGTCTGCAGGTGAGAGGAAGTCGAAAGCTTTGAAAACTAGAAATTTAATGGTGTTGCGTGAGTTTCACCACTCCCTCGGTGTATTTGGGCCCTGGAAATAAATAGATTGTAAAGGTCGGGTGACCGCTCTCTAATTCTTTCTATTAGTGCCTCCAGAGGGATATACTAATGATGGAAGGAATTATTTCAGCTATAGTACGAGCAGCCGACCTTTCTCAAAGTGGTTACATAAATGTGTTGCTTCTCGATATACTCTGAGTAAATTCTGTCCTTACGCTTCTAATTTTCTAACTCAATAAATGGTATACACAATGATTGAAATTTTCCTCAAGTAGCATGCTTTTGTATTATTACTTGAAACGTCATTACTTTGTTACTGTTGGTTTGCACATATGCATATACACGTCGGTAGAACTCGTTGTTGGTCTAGCGCGTGATACCAACGCTAATGAAAAGAAGCGTTAGTGATCCCTCCATTAGTGTACACAGTGGAGAGAAAGCGTTCTTTGGCTGCGCACGTGTAATCACGAATTTCAATCTTGCCTCATACACATTGTTTCTTGTTTTCTGCAATTTATTTAGTAATTCTGCCTATGATTAAACGGTACGTGTTTGCACGAATCCGCGTACTCTTCCTTATGAGCATTCTTTTCTGTATTTGTTGTTGTTTCACATTATATTTCTTTCAGGTGTATAGCTTTGCGCTCTGTTTTCGATAATAATGGACATGAAACTAAACCATAGTTTTTCCTGAATGTTTACACCCTTGAAGGAACACTGCAGAGAAAGACATGATTTTTCTACAATTGGCGTATTACTCCCTCACGATACCGAAAACTCCACGCTGGACGCAGGTAAACGCGCGAAAAGAAAAAGCGGGTAACGACGCAATCTTCATGTTTCCGCGCCGGTTACCCAGACGTTATAAATTTTCACGTTGTATATAATAGGGCATACGTAGTTCCTTATCAGTAAACATTAAGTACATTGATCTCGGAGAGGGCCACCACCTTCTCTATACTATACAGGCACCGGCTTAACATAGAAATTTTCGGGAAGCTTCTTAGTCAGTGTGGCCAAAGCGTGAAGAAACACTTTAAAACTCTTGGCGTCACCATCGGAGATCTCGGCAAAAGTTTAACAGTGATACTTTCAATAGTAATTTTCTCATCTGGTAATAAGCCTATGGTGGTGACTTCAACGACACTAGAGTTTAATTTATTAGTCGTACCTAATTATTGTTTTACTTTGGTGTCCCTTTAAACGCAATTCCATTTGTTGTAATGGCGCGGGATAACAAGGACTGACCGGTCGCATTGGCCACGTAGGCCAGACCGAGGACGCCATTGGCGAAGTCTCGATAGGTCCACGTGAACGCCAGGCAGTAGTCGTCGTAGTTGGCGGTCCGCGCTGTGGTGAGCAGCAGCAGGGCCGCGTCCATGTTCTCCTGACAGAAATCGGTGGCCTTGTTCGCACAGCTATCGTTGATCTGCGGCAGTCATGGCGGCCATTTTAGTGGAGTTGACCAGTACCCAAATACCCGTAAATAATTACCGATGGGACAAATCAATAATAAGTTTGCAGACTTGCTGAGGAGGTGGCAAATCTCTGTTTGGCTAGTTGATGCTTTTGTGGTTTTTGGTATGTTCGCATATATAAGTGGTAATTACTCGTATGCCACAACATTAATTATTGATATCGGGGCTATAGAGAAGGACGCAGAAAGAAAATGGACAAGGACATTCTTTCTGCGTCATGGTCAAGACACATGAAGTCACACTCAGAAAAAGCAATTTTCTCATTTGTTCATTTTTCAGTTCTTTTTTTTTTGTTAACATTTGTCTCTGTTCATGCACTGTCAGTTGAACTAGTGTGTCAGCCATGGGGTGCCCCTCTTTTTTTTTGCGTGTGCAGCCTGAATATATATTTGTTGAGATCTAATCATACAACTGAGATCTAATCGCACCACAGAGTATGTCCTACCAATGCAATGCACTGAACGGTTCATTGAATTAAAAGTGCGCTGCTGCATTATAAGACTATATTTATAACATGAAAGAATTCTTTTGAGTTATATCGTCTTACGCAGCCACGTCTTTGAGAGAAAAGCCCTGCAACACTTTTTCAGCATGAACGGGAAAAGCTGCCGATCGGTAGCCTATATAGGCTCAAAAAAAAAAAACGTGAGCCAAACAATATAGCGCGGCGTGCAGCCTGAAATTTACAAACATTTATTAAAGCAAGCTAGAAATTGCTCCCTTTTATCTCCACAAATGATGCCGCAAACTCAAAGTCCATGGCCATAGGCTGCTTTAAGCATCCTGCGCTTTAAGCAACAGCACAACCACCGAGGTATGTCTGCACGTGACTCGGCAGTGGTATCGAAGTAAAAAAATAAAAAAATGTGAAAGTAATTAAGGTCACGACACGCGCTAACGAACGAGCGTAGTTCTGGTCATGTGTCATCCCCCCCTCCCCTGCGTAGCTTTCAGCGATCTCGCTATCACGTTGAGAAAAGGCGCTTCAAGCGTGTGGCAAATCCTTGTAGACCCTCTCGTCCTGACCAATTTTGATTTTTTTTGCTGCTCTCAATTCGTGAGACAATAAGTTCTTTTAATGAACGCATTCGAAGATTAATTGGAAACGTCTGGCCGGGCCCTTTTAACGTGCTACATAGACACATACAGAGGGCGCGGTACCTGGACTTTGTGCACGACGAAACTGACGTCGTGAATGCCGTGGAAGTCCGTGCGTCGGTAGAGCTCGGAAGCGCGAGCCACGTGACCCGCGATCAGCGTGGAGATGCGCTCGCGCGTGCGCACATCGTCGCCGTCCAGTTCCAGGTACTTCTTGTACAGCAGATGGTCTATGGCGATGTGCAGGCCGCAGACTCGCAATGTTGGCGCGCTGTCCTTCGCAAGGCTGGCCACGCTGCCAACGTTTTCCGTGTCGGGGTACAGCTCCTCAGATTGGTGTTCTTCTAAAAGTTTCCTATTCGTCCAATGCTCACTCCTGGAGCTGCGCTGCATTTCCTGGATGTTAACGTGGGAAAGACATCATGCGATCGACAGTGCTTCCGAAAATTGGAGGACATTTCGTAAAGTTCAAAGCGTATTAGGCGAAAGCATATGACCATCCGACTGAATATGCGGTATTTTTTTTACTCCCTCTCAGCAATCATGTGATATCATATCGGCACATGGCAATAGTTGCACCACTACAGCTGTGGCCTCTACCCCTTACACTATCTCATATGTAAGGAGTATACAGGTCACAGATGTTGCTATACGCCGCTGTGTCATCACGTGATTGCTGAAAGAGTGTGAGAGGGAGAGGCTAAAGCAGACTCCGTTCCAGGGCCCGAACGGACGGACGCGAGTATGAGATATGAAAGGCTTCCGCCTTAGTACGTTACGCTGGCACAAACATCCACAATCTCATTCGAATATATAGCATATGCTTCTTGTTTGCTATTTATCACCACACATCTTTCCACCCTTGCATCCCCTTTGTTTGTTTGTTTGTTTGTTTGTTTGTTTGTTTGTTTGTTTGTTTGTTTGCTTGTTTTCAGCTTGCCCCTCGTGTATTGTAGCTCATTAATAACAGATCTCGAGTCATTCGCCTGATTATTGAAAGCGATGCGTCGCACACTTCACAAGGATACGGACACTTCACAAGGAGCGAAGGTGTGTTCAAGAACCAAAACGTGGCTGCCGATTCAAGCCTCACTCAAGTTAGCTACACCGACCATGCCGGAAAGGCGCTGGTCGTGGGTTCAATTCCGGGGCCAGGACGAATTTATCTTGTCGGGGTGGGTTTATCTTAAGAGCGGATGCACAGTTAATCTGTGCATCCGCTCTTAAGCAGGAAACACCGCGTACGTCTAAAGTTGTAACCGATTATAGTTAATCCTCTTATGTAACAGATCTGCTGCGACGCCAAGAGTTGCTGACGTAACTGTCGGCAACTGGCAAGTTGTGAGCAGACTCAGTGGCTTTCCTTTCGGAGAAATCTGAATAGATTTCCATGCGGCTTCACAAACGGGTAGTTGTCATTCATCCCTTTCATATCCCTTCCGCCACCTATTATTATTCCGCCGCAATATTAACTTCTAATATCCTCGTTTAGCTTGTGAAATTTCACATAGAATGTGCGTCTAGAAATAACAGATGTGCAATAGCAAGGCAGTAGGTAATTACATACACTCTAACTCACATTGGTGCAAAATGTATTTGAAATCTAAGGCAGCAGCAACCAGCGCAAGAATGCTTAAAACACAGTTGTCACACAGTGACTGCTAAAGCTGATAATGTAAGTGAAGTCCGTGACATCACCACATCGTGGGAAAGGCGCGCTCGCACTCTTTTCCAATCTGGCCGTGATACCGCCTCCTAAAGTATTGGTTGTGGGGATTTCCATTGTTACCACGACTTCAATGGTTACCGTGGATACAAGTTAAAAAGTGCGCAGATCATCTCTGGCTAAACAAAAAAGATTGTCTCACTGGTGCACTCGGCAATGTTTTCTGATGGTGAAATCAGCGGCCACCTGGCTCGTGACATCAGTCTGGAGAACGCACTTCATTAGTGCAGGCTTGTGTGCATCCGCTCTTAAGCAGGAAACACCACGTACGTCTAAAGTTGTAACCGATTATAGTTAATCTTCTTATGTAACAGATCTGCTGCGACGCCAAGAGTTGCTGACGTAACTGTCGGCAACTGGCATGTTGTCAGCAGACTTTCTAAAGTTGTAAACGGCCACAGTTGCTCCTAACAGGGCCACTAGGAAGGAAGCTGTTTCCATGGCTGATTTCTGGAGGACTCGAGAAGCATCGACACTGATTAGCTGAATGAATAAAATCTGATCTGAATGCCTATTCTGAAATGTAGGGCTTTTGTTTCACTCTTTTGTTTCAACAGATAATGACCGCATGGGTCGCTTCATGAAAGGACACAGACACCATGGACATATTCAGTGGACGAATACACTCCTGCGCTGTGCGGGTCAATAGCGAACAGTAATTTATCTCAGAAGTAACCGCTTACTGTTCTCCCATAGTTGAGTACCAAGTACTAGAAATCTTTAAACATTTTTTACTAAACAACCAAATACGTAGCTTTTCTTTGTTCAGACGTGTCAGGACGGCTTTATGCCCTCCCATAGTAGAGTACCAAGTACTTTAAATTGTAAAACACTTCTCCTAAACTCAAAAATTAACGCGCGAATGAATAGCGATGTTTCACAGTACATATATCTTGTACCCTTGATGACGGCATTTCGGCTAGCTTAGTAGAAGCCGCAAGCTCCTGCATCCAACGCGTGGTTTCGCTGTTTACGCCACACCATCCTGTGTCGGGCATTCTAGCGTCTTTGGCGGCGTACATCACGGAGTGGAAGGGCGTGCGCCGTGCGAAGAACTTGTGCACCCCTTCGACGTAGAAGCGACCCCAGCGGGACTGAATGGAACCTTCGAAGACGCCGTCGTGCAGGCCACCGTATACCCGACTGGAGGGATCGCCTGCAAATCCAAGGAGAGAACTGAAGGCGCGTCACGTATCTCCGGAGCTTCCGTTGTAAGTCTAAACATTGCATGCAATACACAAAGAAACCAACATGATTACATGTTTTTCACATTAGATTGTAGTTTGACGTGTACATTACGGTAATAATGATTCACATAAAAACAGCGCCAATAACGAGGGACAAAGTTGCTCGTTATTGGCGCTGTTTTTTATGTGAATCATGTCGTACCAACTCGCCCAAGCAACCACAATAGGTAATAATGAGCCACATGATCAGGCAAAGCCATTGGGAGAAAATTTTGAACCAAGTGAATCTATACGTCGTGGTGTTCACCCCTTCGCATTATGTGAATTCTTTCCTGTCGGTGAAGTTTATTAAACGCGAATTCTTGTTTTGCTAACCAAGTTCGTCGATTCCTTGTTGTAGTACACCTACGGTTTGCATTCTTAAACAACTCTATTTTTTCTTTTACTGAGTGCTGTTTACTGGTTTCCTTTATCGTATTCATGTAAGCCCCCAAGTTTTTGCTATTTTTAAGTATGTTGTGTTAAAATTCTAACCCACTCTCTTCTATTGTGCCTTGGGGCCGGAGGGTACGGAAATAACTAAATATATAAATACACAAATAAATTAATAAATAAATAAAAAAGGCACTTGGGCTGTTTCTGACTATATAACTACCTACATCTTGATGCTCTCGTACAGTCACCCCCCTTGTGGTACAGCCTATATACCGGAATTGGCATAGGAGGGCGTGTGTCAAGATGAACTGCTGTCAGCCTTCACCCCCTTCTACTGGGAAACCTTGCGCAAACCTATATGCATGTCAATTTTTCTTTACAATTGAAGTGAATGCAAAATGCATAAGTGCATTATTCAAGGCAAGCTTACAAGCACAATATTCAATTAGCAAAATTTGTATCTTAGGTGTTGTAACCTAAGTCAACGGAATAAAAAAGGAGAAAGTGTGCGTTTAGCTTGCGTAGTTGTCAGCCGCATGACAAGCAGTGAAACGGTACCGACCTGTAAGAGACGAACGAACGTCGATAATAAAGACCGCGGTTGGGTTTTTATACCGATCAGTTCACCGCTGTAGATGTGACCTATGTCCGGCTTCACTCGACCGCGGCTCGAAGTTTCGACCACGAGGTCCTTGTGAAAGGCGGACGCATCTGGCCTCAGCTTCACATGAAACAACCTGCGAAATGAAGATATTTCTTCACAAAACAACGCTTCCCCGTGAAGCATTGCTGAACCGAGTCCAGCGATCAAGATGTCCCACAAAACACGCATCGCATCTTCACGTCGAAGGCGAGTCTGTTATGAGGGCAACGGCTTAAAAGCGAGAAATGACCCTGGGTGGTGGCGCCCCGCCGCGGTGGTGTATAGTGGCTAAGGTACTCGTCCGCTGACCCGCAGGTCGCGGGATCGAATCTCGGCTGCGGTGGCTACATTTTCTATTACGGCGAAAATTTTGTACGTTCATGTGCCGAGATATGGGTGCACGTTAAAGAAACCCAGGTGATCAAAATTTCCGGATCTCTCCACTGCGACGTCTCTCATAAGTATGTGGTGGTTTTGGGACGTTAAACCCCACATATCAATCAATAAACCATGGACGGAGGCGTTGACACGAGTGATGCAAAATGTCATCGCGTGATGGCATCACACTATGACGTCGTCATAATGTCACGCGTACCGACATTCGTGATCTCATCGTGACATCGTCGTGCCGTCCCTGTGTCATTACATGACATGGTCACTTGGTCAAACATGGGCTGATAACGGAGGCAACTGCAAAACCACGCGAGATGGATAAGCTTCCAATCGCTCCCATGTCGGAAGCAGGGATAAAAGACGTTGTGTGGGGAAGCTTTCAGGTGGGACAACAGTCGAGTCAGATGAAAAATAAGAAAATGGCTATCGGTAAACGGGAAGGTGGGCCACAGCGGCGTAGTTCATTGTTTCTGACTGTGGCGGCGACAGTCGACCAACTCCTACAGTGACTACTGAATCTCATCGCGGCGACATCGGAAATAGAAGCCAATACTGAGGTTTCGGCGAACGGAATAACTTCACCTCCTCCAAGGCGACTGCCTAGGTTGTCTCGCACGGGTGGCTAGTGTCTTAGGCTTGAGTAGCTTTCTAGTGTGGCGCAACTATACACTCAAAGCTGTTAGCAAACACTTAGCGTAACACTTCAAGAATGCAGTGGCAATGTCTTCAAAGCTGAGTGTCAAAACATATAGTCAACGTCAAAGTTAAAAGCTGCCGATGGAACTCAAACAATATTAACACGGATTTTATAGGAGACGACTTAGGTGCCTGCTCCTGATAAATAGTTGCTCAGAAATATTCGACATAAGAGCGTATTTATCCGAAGGTCACACGTTGTGTCACTGCCAGTGGGAAGTTGCATTTCCATCACTTCACTTTCTTCAAATGTGCACGCCGATTATTACAATGCATTTAGATCAGTACAATTAACGTGTCATACACCTTCCTTGACTTCATGGTCCGCTGGTTTTTGTCAATTTTCGGTAAAAAGAAAGAGTCAAGCCCTCTGAATTGCCTTCCTTCATTTATTTATCAGTATATTGTGTTCGAAAGAAGAATACGTTTCCTGGAATCAAACCCGTGACATTTTTTCTAAGGATTATCGACACAGCCACTTCTTCACATTCATGGTATGTAAAAAAATATGGCTGATCCTCCTATATATAAGTCGGTATAACACGAAAGTTAAACGTGTATTTACAGAACATTTATTGTGCTCTGTTTCAGCAATAGCAACAAATTTCAAGGCATATCTTTAACAAAATATATTTTTCAACGTCACTTCCGTGGCGGAAGTACGTCCGCGGAGTCAGGGGTCACCCCAGCATAAAACGTTTTCGTGTTAAAGAACAGCTAAACAACCAAAATTAATGTTTTTGTATTGAAGCTCTAGTGACGGCCTTTATACGCACCAGCTTCAAGTAAATCCGCTAACTTGTGCAAAAAATACGTAGAAATTGACGCCTTTCTTCGAAACACTCGTCAATGATGCAAGTATTTTTACTTAGTGCTTTCAGACAGTATTGCACTTGCCTCGCCACGGTGGTTTGGGGGCTAAGGCACTCGGCTGCTGACCCGCAGGTCATGGGTTCTAATCCCGACTGTGGCGGCTGCATTTCCGATGGAGGCGAAAATGCTTCAGGCCCGTGTGCTCGGATTTGGGTGCACGTTCAAGAACCCCAGGTGGTCGAAATTTCATATGGCCTCCACTACGGCGTCTCTCGTAATCATATGGTGGTTTTGAGACGTTCAACCTCAACAATTTTAATTAGACTGCATTGCACCGTAATTAACGCTTTCTTCCCGAGCGTTTTGTACAACCGACATCATCATTGATTGGCATGTGCAGCCAGTAATGAATTTACTATACTGACATAAATGCAATGTTGCAACTCCTTCTGCATCAGAACTGAACATCGCGGCCAAGTTTTTTTTTCATTTACTGTTTGGCTTTTACCACCATAACTATTTCGTTGACAGTGCTTCTCGATGCAATCTCAAATTTGTTATATAGCGCAGGACTCGACAACCTTTTTAGGCGAAAGGCCAAGATGCAGGGAGTTGACACAGCGGCGGGCTTCACAGCAAATTCAGGAGGGTTGGAGGCTTTTCAAATGAACAGAAAATTTAGACGAATGTACTATAACAAACAACACTGGATTAATTTCATGTTTATTTTCATAAAGCATACGTTCCAATCAAACAGAGGTTACAAGCGAAAACATCATGTTAGGTCAAAAGTGCTATGTCAGCTTTTAAAAGAAGTTACGGTCCTGAGCTGTAACGTGCAACTCCTTCCCCGCTGTTTTCGCGCTGATGTATAACACACACCAACTGGCCCTTCAAGGTACCCTTGAATATACCGTTTACTGACCCTCGTATTCTAGAACGTCCCTCCACTCAATGCTTCACCTTCACTTGAGAAGGCTGATGGGAGCGCCGTCTCTAGGCAGGGAAAGTCACTGCATATCAGCGATAATCTGCGGCGATTCTTGAAGCGCGTAGCGCCACTTCCAGCCGCGCAGCGGCGCAGTGCTCAACTCTCTCGAGTGAAGGGTGAGAGTCGAGTCGAGGAGCGTTTGTGAATACGGGGGTGAGTCTTCGCGTTCCGTTCTATCTCCTTGCCTGTCGAATCCTTGGAAGCGGAAGTAAACGATGCCGTGCTGCGAGCTGCTGCCACCCAGGGATCTCCTGACGCGAACGTGTTCCCTGTGCACCCGCCGAGGCTCGTACGACAGGGGCTCGAAGTGGCGCACGTAACGGTTCAGGCGACGCGCTGCAAATGCACACAAGTCCGCGCTTGTCAACCTCACTTCGGTCTGATTCTTTTTTACAGCGAAAGATCACAACAAGGGTTACATGCGGCGCCGTATGTACGCCACCGCTGGTGCCCGTAACCACTATTGCACGAAATAAGAAAAAAAAAAACATCGCGAATAAAAACACCAAGGACACAGCAGGATTCGAACCCGGGTCCCCTGCGTGCCTGCCTAGTATTCTACCACAGAACCAGGCCGTTGCAAACTTTACTTAGGCAGGCTTGATGTCGGGAAAGGAATCGCGTTAGTGTGAATAATAAAGCGCTTTAGAACAGTAAAGGAACAACCAGGCGTCAAACAATGCGAATTGCGTAACGAGTTGGTCGTCCAATCATTACAAGCCAAAAAAATAAAATAAGGAATGAAAACAAAGTGGAAGCATTTCCCTTTAGAGGATTCAACGATCCCTCCCCCTTCCCTCGTTAATGTTTTTTTGGGAAAAGTGTTATTGCTTTCGGAGCCTAAATTATATGGCACTTAGGGTTTATGTGGCCCCCTCCGATAATGATGTGCCATGTGTAGCACTGTCATGTATGAGCCTCAAAGAAAGGCATACTTCTTTCAGAGTTTCGTCAATCTGGAAGTACAAGGCAGCTTCGAAAGGGAGTCAAACGGGACACACAGATCACCCCCGCATGTTGTATTTTTTACAGCACAGCATATATTTTTTGCTTTAGATTACAGATTGAAACAGACTGATACCAATACTGTGTTCCAACCAAACTCGCATGGGGCCTCATTCATACGCCTAAGACAACTCACTTGTACAAGCCATCTTATATATCTTTTCGGGCGATGTATTTATTGATCCGCATACATGTGTCCGTGCAAGTGTTTTGCTTTTTTTTTCACTTTGTTAGTTTTTTTACTTTCTTAATTTCCGGAAAACATCCTAATTTCTGTTCTACGTAACACACTCTTCAAACTACAATGCGACTGCATAGTTCTTCGACCTCCATCAGCTACGGCAAGGCCTATATTGTTCTAAATTTTCAAATAAAAAATAAAAAAGGGTCTCTAGATGCATTAGACAGCTTCCGTCTCTGTCGTGCCTTAGCCGGGTTTTTACAGCTCCGCTCACAACGGCTTTGTGAACTCTTGCTAACCGTCAGACGCGCAATATCAGAATACATGATGCGGTATTTACCACCACAGAAAAAAAAAATTCAATTCCTAATGAAAGATACCGCTGGAGCAGCTAAACGTCCACGCGTCGACGTGACCAAAGTTCAAGCAACGATTAAGCAATGTCGCACTGTAATGCTAAATGAAGCAATTAAAGTCGACCTCGGCCTCATCGCAAATCATCTTAATTCCTCCACATCGCTGAATCGTTCTGTTCAAATATTTAGCTACACTTTGTTTATCTTTTTTTTTCTTTCTGTCATTCCGTTTCTCAATTTGCGCTTTCCTTATCATTTTCAATAAAACATAGGTTCGAGATGCAATTTCATAAAAGACAGACTATAATTATCGTTTTGTGAGTTCTTGTTCCCATACTTCTTATATACGCACAGCTACTAGCCCTGCGTAGAACAGTGCTGTAACTGTCCAAGCACCAAGTTAACGTTCCTGTTCATTTTCAACGTTGTCTTAATATTATGTAAATCATATAGATAAAATACAATCGCACGCGCCAATAATGCGCGCTGGGGAAATTCTGATTTCCTTAGGTAAGACTTGCACCGACCTCATTTCTATGTAACTCTACCAGACCTACGCTACGTATCGCCTATGTAAGCCGGATCAAGAACGTTCGAGTTCTAATATCTGTATGTTTGGATTAAATGTAAAACTTTTGTGTGCCACAAGAAACGAACGATGCGTGCTTCGTTTAGTACAGCTCACAGTATATCAGATTGAGGCCGTGTCAAACGATGTTTACGACGCGAATGGCGCCGCACTTAAATTTCAGGGCTAATTAAAAAAATTCCGCCATATCCACAAAGTGAATGATGATGAGTGGGCGAAGCTCCGGAGGTAAACCTGGTAAACCATGAATCCTCTGTACATTTTGCCCACTCGATTTTATTACATCGCTCCCCCTAGCGTACGTCGCCGCACTAAATCGAACGATTGCCTTCAACTAATGACACGCGCCATATGTGACATCATTCCTATTTTATAAGATCTCGCGTCTTTCATCAACTACAAGTACCGCTTTCTAGTTTATAACATCTTGCATCTTTTCATCATCAGCTACAAGTACCACCATCTAGTAAACACTACAAGAACTAAACGAGAGGTGGCTACATACAGGAGACGGTACCACCATCTAGTGAACACTGCAAGAACTAAACTAGAGGTGGCTACATACAGGGGACGGTACCGCCATCTAGTGGACACTGCAAGAACTAAACTAGAGGTGGCTACATACAGGCTACAGGGGACGCACAGCCCACGCCCTAAGGAGCTTCGCCCCTAAAAAACTAATCTTAGTTCTACAAATTGTGAAATCTGCAGAAACAGCTCAGCTACGATTCTCCTGCTTTTCCCTTGCAATTTTTTTGCGATTCTCTTTGATTTTTTGTAATTCCGTACGGGTACCTACGATTAAAGTATTTGTAGAGTTGATATGCACCGAAAATAACGTGTGGCAGCCCCTGCTACATCCAACTTTTTCAGTGACTTCAGGCCCTATATCTACGCTTTAGCCACTCTTGCCCGTTTTGAGTGTGCGGCTACCGCTTCATCTGCAACCTAAAAACCCTAGATGAAATAAGTTACTGCAACCAAAGGGGTTTTGAAAAAAATTGCTGGAGTGGAAGCTCCCGCAATGCTCTCCCAGCTTTTGCCCTCCAAAGATCTCGGAAACATGCTGTTTTCTAGTAAAACCCCCTTAGATATCAAGTGGCTTTGATTTGTTGGTCTAAATGCTACGTTAATTATAGTAGAAAATATAGTTGCTTCCGAAGAAATAATCCGCATAGACTATAGTATCGGTGACTTAATCTCCAATAAATTTGCTATATATTTGACGTTTACGAAAGAAACTAGTAACACAAGGACGCACTTTGAGCACTATCTTACCCTAAAAGGTTGTCACGTTCAAACTCGTTGGGCGTGTGAGACAAGAGGCCTTCCTTCGACGATGGCACACAGGTTTCTTTAAAGCAAGAGAGGGACAGTAGAGGTTTCCACTTGTCCCCTACTAGCCATGCACCCACTCTAGTACGCATGCATAAGCGTTATCCTGTAAAATGTGATTAACTTGATTCATTTTAATTTTCCTTTGACTTGTAACATTTGGATACCCAGTGATTAATTAGATTTTGGTGCTCATTTGTAAGATGTATACACTGTATTTGCTTGTTTTCGATGTTTTGTTTGTGTACGTACAAGTTAAGTGTACAATAAACTTCCCTTTCTCAATCGCCAAACGTCAACTGCTCATCATGCCCCTAGTAAGATGGATGCCACAGCCGCCATCAAATGGTTGGCATGGCTTCAACTGTAGGCAAGAATATCCACTCCAGCAATTTTTTTAAACCTCCTTGGACGGACGGACGGACGGATGGATGGATGGAGGGATGGATGGATGGGTGGATAGATGGATGGATGGATGGATGGATGGATGGGTGGATGGATGGATGGATGGATGGATGGATGGATGGATGGATGGACGGACGGACGGACGGATGGATGAATGGATGTGGCTATACCCTTTAGATCGGGCGGTGGCTAGCGCCACTAAGCCGTAATACTTAATCAACCAAAAACTAGATTTATTTTTTTAAAGTGAGTTTGAGGATTCGTAATTATCGGTGAAGGGTTTAATTTTCACTCGTGCCTTGACTTTAGCCACCAATCAGGTAACCTCCTTCTAGTTAAGTCTACCCGCTTAAAGTCTATTTTGCCCTCCCGGTCCCTAAACCCCAGTGCTTTGAAAAACTCTGCGCCATCATCCTGAACTATAGATGAAGCCCTTTACAGAACATTATCAAGTGTTCGGCAGTTTCTTCTTCCTCTCCACACGCACTGCATACTGTGTCTACCCCTTCGTATTTGGCCCGATATGTCTTGGTTCGCGGTACTCCCGTCCTGGCCTCAAACAATGGAGAACTACCCCGAGTATTATCATAGACCCTTTCCTTGGCAATTTCCTGCTTAAAAGTTCGATAGATCTCTAGTGCGGACTTCTTAATCATGCCCATTCTCCACATGTCAGTCTCCGTTTCCTTCACTTTCTTCTTAACCGATAGTTCTTTTTGGTTTGGCCACCTGCTGTTTTCTACGTACTTACCAGTCTATTTCCTGGTTCGCTTCCTCCATTTTGTATCGACATTCTTCATGTACAAGTAGCTGAAAACCTTCCTAGCCCAAGGCTCCTCCCCCATTTCTCTCAATCGCTTCTCAAATTTTATCTTGCTGCTAGCTTCGCTGCCCTCAAATGATGTCCATCCCATATCACCTTGTACTCCCTGATTTTGTGTATTCCCGTGAGCTCCTAAAGCAAGCCTACCTATTCTACGTTGCTTAATTTCTAATCTTGCTTGAACTTCTGATCTCATGCACAAGACCGCATTGCCGAACGTCAGCCCAGGAACCATGACCCCTTTCCATATTCCTCTCACAACATCATACCTATTGTAATTCCACAGTGCCCTATTTTTCATCACTGCTGCATTCCTGTTACCTTTAGTCGTTACGTATGTTTCGTGTTCCCTCAGGTACTCGGTCCCATTGCTTATCCATACGACCAGATATTTGTGTTTATCTGTTATCTCTAGCGTGACCTCCTGTATTCTAAGCTCACTACCGTCGTTGTCATTGAAAAGCATGACTGCTGATTTTTCCTTGCTGAATCTAAAATCTAACCTATCTCCCTCATTACCGCAGATGTCCATAAATCTCTGCAAATCTTTCTTGTTGTTGGCCATTAGCACTATATCATCTGCGTACATTAATGCTGGTAGTGCCTGATCAACGAGTTTTCCTTGTTTGACTAAAGAGAGGTTGAAGCCCAGTCCACTTCCCTCTAATTTGGCCTCTAATTCTTGTAGGTACATCATGAATAATAAGGGTGACTGGGGACACCCCTGCCTAAGCCCCCGTTTTACCTCTGCAGGCTTGGATACCTGTTTTTCCCACTTTATAACTACCTTGTTACCTTTAGAGATATCCTTTAAAAGATTATTGACTACATGTTCCACGCCTAGTGTGTCCAGTATTCCCCACAATGCCTCTTGAACCACGCTATCGTACGCTCCCTTGATATCCAAAAATGAGTTGAGAAGTTTGAGCCACAGGGGCCTGTGTTTCCTTTTCTGCTATTTCGATGCACTGCATCAGTGAGAACAGATTGTCTTCCAACCTCCTGTGTTTCCGAAACCCATTCTGCAGTTCCCCCAGCACCCCCTCATCCTCTATCCATGTCTGCAGTCTTTCCTTTATAATCTGCATCGCCAGCCTGTAGACCACTAATGTCACTGTTATAGGACGGTAGTTGTTTATGTCAGCTTTGTCCCCCTTTCCTTTATAGATCATGCTCATCCTGCTAAGTTTCTATCCATCGGGAACTTCACCATCGATTATTATTTTGCTGCAACCTAGGAAATTACGCCATCTATGGGCTTATCTGGGAACCATAGCGTGACATGCGTAGCGCACACCTGTCTGCCGTCAGGCCCAGCTCTAGAGCAGCTCCGCAGTGAAAAAAGTAATATTTCGTCTTTTAAAGCGCTTATCGTGCATTGCCGTCCCACATACCGTTAACAAAGCCCTGGGAACAGGTCAGTAGAAGCAGCAGCAGAAGCAGTCTACCACAAGGTGCGGCCGCCATCTTGTTCTTCGCACGCTCCACGCTGCACCTTTTCTTCGTTGGTCCTGTGTTGGGGGCACATATATATCCACTATTGGAGATGGGCCAAAGAAAGCATATAGTCCTAACTAGAGAGGTGACAAATGTGAAATATTCGTAGAGCCAGTGCAGAATTGCAGAACCAAATGCTTATATCTGTTGACCCTCTTGGCCTCTTTGTACGAGTACATCTGTTTCACAGAACCTAAAAAAAAAATTCCCACAATCTCCTTGAGGTGAATGATCAAGGAGAAGCTTGCTTGGAACGTAGATGACTGAATAATTATTTTTTTTTCGAATTTGAATTTTTTTCTTCATTACATTAACGACCGATTTAATGGCCACTTGGTGGTTGCTATCCACAACATATAGGTACAAACAGGCAAGCAAGAAACCGATTGGAAAAACCTGTGAATCCTCCTTACTAGTCCTTCACCATCATATAAAGACGTGATATGTCGTTATGATGGTGATTGCACATACGCATATATACACAAGATGTCATCATTTACATATCGATGCAACTGTATACAAAGATTACGTTACTAATTACAAACCTGTGTGACGTGTTTTTTCTTTGAAGATTACAATTGTGGGGTCGGTGAAGTATGTGGCGCGGGTATCTTGAATTAGATATTGCAGTTGAAGTTGGAGAGGGATGTGTCAACGCATGTTCCAAGGCGAGGTTCTCCTGCCGCCTCTGCTTTGTGGGCTGTCACTTTAGGGTCCGTCTGTTGGTGCGCCTTCTTCGCAGCACAAAGTGCACATAATGCTTTAAATATGCATAGTGGGTACCTCGCTACGCAACAGAATGAAGAATGGCATAGTTACAGTGTGCTTCCCTACTTCATTAACGTTACGATGGGCGTGTAGTTGGTACACTGCGCTGTCGCATGTCTAACCTACATGCCCAGGGACATTCCCCCGAGCCTAAGAAGCTTGGCGAGCAAGCTCTCAAAATCTCTTTAATTGCTTTTATATGCTTTATATCTCCTTGATAGAAATATAAGTTGTTCGACAGTTGTTCGATAGCTTCCCCGTTACAGCATCCAAGAAAGGCTTTCTTTCATTTTACCATATTAAGGTTAAAGAGCTCGTTTCACAGAAATTGCGGCATCCGCGTTGGAGTCGTTTGTTGCGAGCGAAAAATCATCTTGTGCGTGACAGAAAAAAATTAAAAAGCTGCTAAAAATAATATATATTTTCAGGTCAAAGTGCGGATCAAATTCTGGCTGACTGCGTGGAAAGCAAGTGTTCTATTACAAAGACATAGTACTTGTTTAAACCGTTTAACAAAGGTTCTTCGCAGCGCACGCCCTCCTTATTATGTCAGTGCATGCGTCTGACTTCGCACCCCTTCCCTATTATGTCAATGCTTGGGGCTGTGTTTGCGCACCCCCCATAGCAGGTGACTATGGGAGCGACCGCCCCCTTAACCCAGAGCCGTATATTCCCTTTGGTCTTAGCCCCCTCCCGTGCACACGCCTATTATTGAGAGGTGAGTCACCTTCGGAGGCCTCCACCACGTACAGACGCGTCCACTGTTCAAGAGAACACCTGCGTACACCGCATGTTTAGATTTCCGTATCTTACAGAAGCACAGTGGCTTTTACTTGCATAAGATTATTGGTGGTTTAGAGTTCTGGCTCCTCATGACAGATTAGTAAAGTGCTTGAAGGCTGTTTCCTTAGCCATTTGCTGTTACAGGGCTGAAAATATTGTCGCGGGTTATAAAATGCGTGGGGTTTATTTAGGAACACGGAGAGTAGAACTCGTTGAGATGCTCTCAAAAGAGGGTCGCTAAGATTGTCGTCTTCTTCCCTCGCCTGCGCTGCGCCTCTGTCACACTGGCACAGGATGCAATATCCCAGCAGGTTTGACAGGTGCTACCAGCTGACAATCAATGCATGTTCGGGCGTAATGTTTCACCTCTGCTGCGATTCTTGACCAGTAGTATTTTTCTTCGACGCGTGTCAGTGTTCTTGTGAAACCGAGGTGACCTGCAGTGGCTTCGTCATGGCAGGCTTGTAAAATTTCGCTGCGGAGAGTTTCAGGAACTACCAGCAGATAGCTTCTACCTGTTGGTGAGAAATTCTTTTTGTGGAGAAATCCTTCCCGTAAACAGAATGATAAGTTCATCGAAAACAATTTCGGTGCATTGGCGGTTCGTCCGTTATAGAATTCTATAAGCCAGTTGAGCTCCCGATCATTTTGTTGTTGCCGAGAAATGATAGCCGCATCAACGACTTCTAAAAAACCTCTGCATTTGTCATCCTCTGTAGCCGGGGATTCAATCGGTGACCTTGATAAGCAGTCAGCGTCTAAGTGTTTCCTTCCGGACTTGTAAACTACGGCCATGTCGTACTCTTTGAGCCGTAAGCTCTATCGTGCCAAACGTCCAGTTGGGTCTTTCATGTTGGTCAACCAACAAAGAGAGTGGTGGTCGCTTAAGACTTGGAAAGCGTCGTCGCTATGTCACAGCTAGACGCAGCTTCTCGCGGCAATATTGATGGTGCTCATTCGAGTGCTCCATGACCCATATTTCACGTACCAGCGAAGAATAGCGGCTGCTACACATTTGTTTTGAAGGTGCTTGTGCAGCACATGTGTGTGAGAAAGCCAACGAGAGCAGATGATCAGCACGACGTGCGTCACAGCCTTGTGTGACCACGTGAGCAAGCTACACTGTTACGTCGCCACCCGATCCGGCGCCCAGAAACCGAAAACTGTCGACATAGAAAAGGCGTTATTAATTTATTTGGCGAGAATAAATTAGTCTTGGTTGCTCGTCTCATGCTTCCTGGACATATAAGAAATGTCTTCAGAAACGAACACGCAAGCCATAAAAATGGTGGCACTTCTCCTTGAAGTAAGCAACGAGGAGGCGTTTTAAAGGTACACCTATCACAAAGCGCTCCGACATACTGAATCATCAGCTGCGGAACCATTATCAAAGTGAGCAGCTTCGTAGGTTCACGTGTTGCCCTACGAACGTACAGTGGGCCCTTCGCTCATTCCCAAAATTGGTTAATTATGGCTATAGTGAACTAGAAGGAACACCTGTGCTTGCAGTAGGTACTCAATGATATTTTGAAATGGTCTATTTTACGATCGCAATCAATCGTTTTCTTACGACACGGTTGGCATGCACCGTGAATCGAAGCAGGCTAGCACTAGGTTCAGAAGGCGATGCGCATCATTGCCGATTGCGCCATCGCAATCTGCTCTTGAAGGCGAAGCATCATCTAATGTTTCTTTATGTTTTTTTTACATGCCATTGGTACGTGGCTTGTGTTTATAGCTAGTGATTCTGCGAGAACTATCGCCTAGAGCAGTTGTGCATGTCTGGAAGCCGTTGTGGGCACACACATGTTGAAGAATTATTGACAGCATTCATTAGCCTTTCCAAAGATCTTTACAATATATAATACGGCTTAGTAAAAATAAAATAATAATTTGAATCCAATTTTGCAAAGAATGAGACGAAATAAAATGATGTATCGTTAACGACTTAGCAGATGGGGAAAAAGTCACAACTTTGCCGCAAAGACGAAGCAATGAACGCGATAGCAGCCAATTGGAAGGCCACGCGCAGAATTGCCAGCAGATCGAAACGTGCCCCACGTTTTTCCCGCACAAATGACGCATGAAACCTACTCTCAGGTACAGATGAACGCGAATAAGGGACTCAGTTGTTACTTCACTGTGTCTGAAAAGCGCGCTTTTTTTCGCAAACAGGGAAACGATTGCAGTGATACTTGTGCGCCCTGTAAATGAAGCAGAATCGTAGCTGAAGGCCAGCCAAAGATATTCACCACCGTGAGATAAGGGCGCGAGAGTGAGCGTCGACCACCTGCTTTTCGTGGGGCAAAGTGCACGTGGGAGATGGTAGCGTGCGCCCCCGCGTCGTGACGATGTTGCTACGCGCGCTAATTGCGCCATCTTGCTGGTAATGCTGAAAGCACGATAGTTCCCCCTACCCGAGATGCCCGTCAGCAGCGGTAAATGGTATATATAAACAGCTTGCCATTGGAACGTTGAAGGACGTGCTCCTCGGTGGCTCAGTGGTTAACGCCTTGCACGCACAATTCAGAGGTCCCAAGTTGGATTCGGTGTGCCGGAGTCTTTTTCTGGATTTTTTTCTTCCTTGCATTTTCATATTGTTACACGACGTCGGCAACGAAAGAGCATCATAGACGACGAAGACGATGAAAGCGACCGTGCTCGTGTTGTTGCTGTTGGGCCTCCATCTTGGCTGCAGCTGCCTCTGACTTTCCCTGTATATTTTGTAAATATATTTATTTCATTCATTCTCTCACCCCCATGACAATATATACAGATACATATACGGTGAGTGAGGGTGACGCCCACACCGACGCCTGCGGTAAAATCCAGTCGAGAGTGTTCATATAATTGCTATCGCAATAATATGTAAAAGTGTGCTTTGAATTATATTTCACGATCTGTAACTCCTGTAGCTGTGTCCATTGGTCTAGCCTTGTATTCGTACGTAATATACTAATTATCAAAATGTGACCAATTTCCGCCCCACAAAAATTAATTATATGCCTTTGACATGAGAAATATTGGATAGGCCACCAAGCAATCACATTATGCGATCGCGGCTTTCCGTGCTTATGTTGGCGCCGTGCAAAGAACAACAGTTTCATCACATCACACATGTGCTATAATATGCATTCGCTACTATATGGCAAGCTTTTGAGCTGATACACAACAAACAAGAATGTAAGATATGAAGACGAAAAAGCGCTTGTTTCATTACCTCACGTCTTTGTTTTCTGCGAGCGCATTCCGAAGCTTTCCATAATGAATTCCAACCAACTCGCTCAGTTTGTACGCTTCTGCATTTTAAATATCTTCACTTCTCACGGTATTAAGAAAATGCATATCCAACATTTAGTGAGCGACCGCTATCTGCCGATCATGAAATGTGACGAATGGAAGTTCGTGGCGTCAACGTTCACGAAATGCAGTTTTCTTCTGTCCTTTCTCTACAGCTGCGGAACTGTTCGCGTACGATGAAAATTTGGTTATTTCACGAAAGATTTTGTTTTCCACTGATTTATTGTGGAGCGCGGTGCATTGCACTTAGCGCATGACGCAGCGTTGTTCCAACTTTGCAGTCCAGCTGGTCGTTATATAAAATATTGCACAGGTATTGGTTAAAGCTGAGGTCTGGATCTGACTGCATACCATTAGTTAATTAGAGAGAGGGAACACTCTGAGGAAACATCTGTGGCGCAAAAGTACAAAGGCTGATGCATGCTGACGTCACTGCCTCCGCAGTGTACATATTAACAGTGGAGCCCTTAAATCTCGACGTTGGGTATAATGTGTTCCAGTATTCTCGTTCACTATAATGCTAGGGCATGCACAAAGAACAGAAACTGTCATTATAGTCCTCTAACATTTTTTGTGTTACTCAGCTGGGGCACGCCCTTCGTCCTCTGCCTAAGGCCTTGCTAAATAAGGTTAATTTCAATTAGGAACACCTTAAAAAAGCACTCACTAGTTATGACCAAGCTAATTTATCATTCACACAGTCATGACAACGTTGGGACAATGAATATAGTTCGACAATCCACATATAGCTTGCAATGCCCAGCCGAACCCATCAACAGCTTTGTCGTTGCTAGGTTTGGCGGTGTTAGTGGGTTCGCGTTCTTGCATGCATGCATGCGTGTGTGAATGAGGAAATGCCAAGTTGTGCCAAGTTCCAACAGAAGCTAGGTTGGCCACACAGTCCGCTGTTAGTCTAGCCTTGCATCACTATTCCAAAGCGACTCCCACATTTTTGGGAGGTGATTGAGGACTCACTAGTAGTTATCCCAGCTTAGATGACGATGGTGGCACCCAAATAGTCGTCATTGAAAAGGTGTCGGTGTTTGCAAAAATTAGCATCCAACTGTATCCCAATGTTAGGCTATCTACCATCAAACACTTCTACTTTACCATTCACTGGCAACACTCCCCTTGACTGGAGTGGCTAGAATATACTGGCCTGTATATTCAAAGCCCATAACTTCGGCAAATAAGGTCCTCAATGAGATGTGACACAACACGTGCAGCTTGCAAAACTCTGAATTTGTCACAGTGTATTTATCTCACTTTGCCTGTTTCTCTGGTTATAGCAGGTGCAATAGGTACTTTATCGGAAATGTTTACAGCTTTTCATAATTTCTTGTAATGGGTGCACAGTTGCCTCGTGCTAAATTATGCCTGCCAAACTGCACATTGCACAATGATGACAAAACATGGAGTTCAGATAGCTGTATGAGGAACAAAAAAAAACATACAACATTTCTGTCTTCTTAAAGCCTTCCGTTGCAATAATGTTAAAACAAGGTGGATTCCCTTCATCTTGGCAGCTCTGACAAGTTCAAGAAAGAACAGGCTTCGTTCTCAACCCATTGTTACATCACATTTCCTTTGCTCCATTGCTGTTGATTGCCTCAAATCCACACCTTCCTGCAATCTCTCTAGTTAGGACTTATGACTTCTGCCAATTACATTAAATTGATTATGAAATCACTAAATCAGTAGCAAATAATGCTGAAGAAATCTTCACCTCATTACAAATGTGGTTTCAAAATAAAATTTGCATTTTCATCTAAATTTCTTTGTTTTCCCATATCTAACAAAGTTTCTGCAATAATCAGTAATAAATAACATTGACCACTAGATGAGATTCCCAATTTCAAGTCAACTGGCCTAGCTTAAAAAAACCAATGATGGCAACTCTTAGAAAAGTGCAGGAGACACTGACCGGCCATTATCTTGACAACTTCCAGTATTCTTTTATTAGTTTATGCTTGCCAAAGAGCACATCATTGCTGCCTTCAGCAACTAGTAATTTATGGGATGAAAAAGCCAGGTGCCACAAAAGACAACTAAAAGGAAGCTGACAACCACACAAGTGAAGACCAGGAAAATTATAGACACAACAGTGAACAGATAGAATGCTTGGGAGAATTATTTTGATATTTATTGTGAGCAAAATGGGTCTTATGACGTGTGAGACAAACAAATTGTAGTCTATTGAATCAGTTGAGAAGGAAAATGAACATAATTGAAGTTGCGGATGGGTAGACATACAACTTTCTAGCAAGCAGTGTTTTGAGCCCCTTTGACAAAGTGACTTGTCACCAGAACGAAGAACCGCAAGTTTCATTACTGCCTGCATTAGGCCAACTGCTTTGACAGAATAAGACCAAGTCTTCCAGAAATGATTAGCTTTAGAGATATTTCCTTGAACAATAGTAGATGACTTTGTCTTTATTTATCTGTCAATAACTTTCTCATTTAAATTCACATGTGTTTGATACCGTACAAGGACACGTAAGGCCAACCTACATGGAGCAAACATTACTGGCACACTTTTGGCCAGGTACCTTTGTCATACTGCACATATATGCCATAAAATAGGCAGGAGTCTCCAAAATTTCACTTTTTTTATGGCTGTAAGTCATATATATGCATTGCGTCCTGATTAGGACATCCCACCCGCTTGCATTTGCCACTTTGGGTGGGCAGCTAGAAATATCAGGACCAGCTTGATCAGCAGAGAACAGCTTTATCTCAGCTGCCAGCCTCCAGGCTAATGCTTTTTGCCAGAAACATGTGCCAAGTGGGTCTGCCTTTTGAGGTCACTTCTGGCTTGATTATGATGACAAACTTTGATGTTGCACAAAGAATGCCTTTATTATTCTATTTAGAACATGTGCGACTTACAGTCTGCTTTCATTAGAGGGGGGGCTTTCGCATGGCAATGACCCATACAATAATTGTGTTTAGTATGGTTACAGTGTAGTGAAGACCTGCCCCTCCTCTCCCCCGATTTTTCAAAGCCCTGAGAACACTACAGTGGCATGTTCTTTTCCACACTACTTGATTCAGTTTCTTTCAAGCTAAACAACCAGCACAATGAGAGGGCTTAAGAGTCCTTACATGGTGATTTACTTCACTGATTGAGCTCACTCTTACGTGTTCTGGGCACATAGGCGACAGGTCTTTCCACACCTCTTAGAAAAATGAAAAAGATGCCGATGCCAGATGTGCCATCATGAAAGCTGGACTAAGTTTGATCTACCTAATGAATACACACTGTCCAGTGGGCATTATTCTCAAGGTATACCTAAGTTTTGTCAGCTTCGAACAGGAAAATTGGTTGCTGAACAGGAAAACCAGCACTAGCCAATTGAGATATTGCACAATTATTTGAAAAACCAAGATTTAAACAAATGACAAGACCATACTGGGTGGGTGATAATGATGAAAAGATCAGAATTGTAGTCAACGTTATTTTATATTTATTCTAACATGATGCCGATGTGTATTTCGTCTTGGTTCATGCTCTCTCGCAAAAGTGGGAGGCCGATGAACCAGGCGGTACCATCTTTAGAAGGTGTTCCTCACCATGTAAAATATTGGCTCTTAGCGACTTCAGCAGGTCAATAGGAGACATTCTTTCCTTATGGTCTTTTAAAGGTATGGCGATATGCTCCTGTTTTCTTTTTTCAGCCGTACATAAAGACACTCAGGAGTCTGTAGCACACTTGACTCACTAAGTCACAGAATAAACGGAGACTGTGCTCTGCGAGCCTAGCGGGACAAAGTATTACTGCACGGCTGTGTTGACCTGTGGACACCTTATGTCGTAACAGACTATCACGTTTCTGGCTTCCTGCACAAAATTATTGGCATCTTTGTAATAAACTTATTTTACATTTATTTTGCGATGTTGAAGGATTCAGTGTTCTTACCTGCTTATATTTGGCACCTACATTACGCTTTTTAAAGCCTAATACAGTGCTTCAAGAAATAAATATTTATTTTTCAGGTGATTCTATATTTATATATTCACACGTCTGTTTTGGTGTTTAACTATTTATTAAGTGCAACGGTATAGTAACGATACTATTGTATACAGATTTTTATTTCTATCGTCATTCCTTTCTTTCATCTTCTGAAAATGCGGCTCCCGTGGCCGCATTTTCGTTAGAGGCAGGCATAGAGTTAATTAACTTTACAGAAACAGAAATGTTTGATGCCTATGTGCTTCGATTTAGGCGCAGGTTAAAAAATCTTAGGTGCTCGTCATTTCAGAAGCTCCTATATATAAGGCGCCTCTTATAGTCTTTTCGTGATTTTAGGTTATTATACCCCAATAATTGTATTTTCATTGCAATATCAGTCATCGAACTTTGCTTCAGTAGTAGCAATAAGTTAGTGCCTTTTTTAATGGGTAGGTGTCATTTCTTGAGGAATCATCGTCACCACCATCATTAACGCCGCTATCGTCTTCGTTAGAGTCTTTCATCATCGAGTGGCGCAGCGCTTCGTATCTTGACTTTTTTTAGTGCTCGCGGTTCACGAGGGAAGATAACCCGCGCTCACGAGGACTGCCAGGAGCCATCATGAGCAAGCCATTGTTCCAAATCGAGGATCTAGAAACCGTCGGTAGAAAACGCCCCTTCGACAAGATCAGCGTTGGTACCGCATTCCACAACCGGTGTTTGGCGATCACTAAACCCCAAGAGTGGATGACCGCCCAGCTTGGAACTTCGCCGGGAAGATTTTTACGCTCCGCAAGCAATGTCCACGGTCGCGGCCTTCTGCCATGGCTTCCTGGAGCAGCAGTCCTGCAGCCTTCAAAGAACCTCCTCGAGCACCACTTCTGCCAAGGCCAGTACTTTCTTTCGGTCCACGCTACCTTCCGAACAATGACTGATTTTCTTGTTGACAACCATGGGATGGCTTCGGAGTTCTCAGTGTGCTGCAACAACAACGAGCACGAGGCAACCTAAGAAGAGCCGCTCGCAGCGCTCGCCATCTTACCACTGTGCCCACTGTTACTGCGACCCAGTGAAAACGCGGCGTCCTGGTGTCCGTGTCTGCGGGCTGCGTGACCCGCGATGTCCGCATCTCTGCGTGCTGCGTGACCCGGTTCGAGGTGTTGCACGCCGCGGAGAACACTTACGTGATGGCGTCATGCACCGGCAACCTGACCGATACGGCACGTCAGCGTGGTCTCTGCGGTTGAAGCAAGCAGCGCCGCACTTTGCCGACATGCACGTGGCAGAGAATTGCGGGCGTAGAACGCTTATATATGCGGATTTTCGTATAGCCCATAGGGCTTATTATGAATAAATGCTCTTCAGCGTCATCCTTTGGCTTTCGTTTTCCTAAAAAAACGAGTCATGTGATTAGGAACATTATGATCGAATGAGCATTTTTGTAGAGTGCATTTTAGAAGTTTAGGCGAAATGTTGTACATGTCGTTTTGTGTTTGCGTTGTTCCTTTAGCCGGCAATTGCTCTTACGCTCTTGGGGTTCTAGTTGAACCATGGACAGTCAGACGAGAGATGGTGTATGAGCCATTTGTCGCATCCGGGTCGTCTTCTCACCGCATTCACTTTGGTGCCACTTGTTTGGCTAACTGTTTTTTTTTTCACTTTCAGTGGACAAGTCATGTGTAGTGATTATTTTGTCTGGCTCTTGTACACTTATTACTTTAATAGTGTTTCGGCAGGCCGCACTAACCTCAAGCACGTTTTCTGATAACGTATTAAAATTACCACTAGCTGAACCAGCTTCTGTGTTCAAAAATACCCTTATTATAATTTCACAATTTGCTTTCTTGATTCACATTATAATGCAACAGAAGGGCCAAATAACGTGCACGCGCGATCTGGCCGTCTTTCTATTCCAACCGATGCACACACATTATAGCGCTGATTTTTCAAATAAGAGGGCATTATAGTCATAAATTGAGCCGAGAATTCCTTATGAAAATTCTAAAATTTCGCACGAACGCCAAATTCTGGTTATCGCGAAAGGTTACTGAACTGTGAACACGTTTGTGCATGCCATTTCAACAGCCTGTTATATTTACTGCCCTATGGCTTCTAGGTACATTCGGGATTGTACCTGGTGTACCCTAAAACTTATAGCGCGTAATTTCTTCCAAGAAGCTGACCTTATTGCAAACGTAATCCTGTGTCCAGTGGCTCAAATAGTGGTAACATTTCCTCCTTGGTATTTAATCCTACTTTTGCGAGGTCTTTTAACACCGGCTGCCAACCCCTGTTTGACCCCTGACTGCAGAAGTTGCTGGTCTACTTGCCTCACTACCACGTGCTTTTTTTGATAATTTGCACAGCTTCGCAATAATAGGCCTCTAAGCCACCTTTCCCAATACGAAGAACGTGGTGCTTTTGTCTTCGAAACACAATTTGTGACACCAGGAGTTTGTTCCCCGAACATAAGGATGTAATTAAGGTTGAGACCGGGTGTTAAATGCTTATTTTCACCGTGCCTTCCTATTGTGCCATTTCGCTTTATGACCAGTAATGAAAGGTTGGAAAGGGTTTTTCTATTGTCTTTATAGTGCCTAGTTTTGCCTATTTTCACCGTTCGCGCCTGAACTACTGTAAGTGCCTAAAGAAGCCTCTTTTCAAGATGCTTAGCTAACTGAATACTATTCGAGCTCAAATTTTGTTCTCTAGTGTGGCTTAAAAACGTTATCAACATCACAGGGCAAAAATGACATTTCTGAGTTCAATGAGGTTCAAACGATGTCTTCTAGTTTCCCCGACGTCCTGTAAACAACACTTATCAGCAGTAAATTGGGACGCGGCGGCAACCATATTTTATATCGCTCCCATGGCGCGAGCTTCTCGAGGAGGATAGAACACGCTCTTTCTGCATCCCTTAATCGGAAAACATCTCAGCGTCTGCAGGGTAATGTGGAGAAAAGAGTGATGATTGGTGAAGGAGAGAAAAATGGCGTTCATGGGCGAGTACCGATTCACTGTGAAACATTTATTTATAGACTGACGCGGAGGGCGACAAACACTACGCGGGTTCCCTGTTACAAAAGCCAATTGGCTTTGACCGCAGCCCTTATTTAGATACTGGGTTTGTGCCGTTCCTCAAGGAATCATCATGACGATCATCATCAACGCTGTGATCGTAGTCGTTCATCGAGTGACACGCCGCTTTCTCATCTTTACTTTTTTCTCAACTGTTCACGGTGCACGAGGGCAGCTTACCCGCGCTCACGAGAACTACCACGAACAATCGTGAGCGAGCCGTCGTCCCCAATCAAGGATCTCGAAACCGTCGCTAGAAAACGTTCATTCGGCAAGACCAACGGTGGTACCACATTGCGCAACCAGTCTTTGGCGATCACCAACCACCAAGAGTGGATGGCCACCCAACTTGGACCTGCACCGGGTGGAAGCCAAGTTCATCATAGGCACCCTCTGCTGCGGCTTGCTGGGCCAGCGGTACTGCATCCTTCGATGAACCTCCTGGAGCACCACTGCTGCCAGTGCCAGTACTTTCATTCGATCCGAGCTGCATCCCGGGCAACGATTGACTTTCTTCTTGACAACCGTGGGGTGGCTTTTCCCAGCTAGTCGCAAGAACACCGAGCCCGATGTGACCTCGGACGAGCAGCTGGTTGCACTCGCCACCTAAGAAGCATGACTGCTGCTACTAATGAGCGCTGGGAAGGTAGTCCCATGATTTCCTTCAGATGTCCGCATGTCTGCGTGCTGCATGACCCAATTCGAGGGGTTGAACACAGCGAAGAACTCCTGCATGGTGGGGCCACGCAGCCACAACCTCGCTGACATGACACGCCCGCAAAGTTTCAGTGGTTCAAGTGAGCGCCGCTGCACTTCGCGGACATGCCA